>NC_044032.1:305228988-305393988 GCF_901765095.1 Microcaecilia unicolor
CCGCTCCATCACCAGGCTGTTCCACTGCCTGCTGTAACCAAGCCAGGCAGGCTCTAGCAGCATAACAACTGCATGCAGACGCCCAAACAGATAGACCTGCCAAATCAAAGGACCGCTTCAGAACTGAATCAAGCCTGCGGTCTTGAATATCCTTCAGGACAACACCTCCTTCAAAAGGGAGCGTAGTTCTCTTTGTCACAGCCGTGACCAGGGCATCCACTTTAGGCATCGCAAAGCGAGCCAAATGTTCCTCACTCAGAGGGTATAATTACCCCATAGCCCTGGCAAGCTTCAAAGGTCCCTCGGGGTCAGCCCATTGAGCCGAAATAAGCTCTTAGATGGAGTCATGCAAAGGAAAGGCTCGAGCAGGCTTTCTGGTACTAGCCATCCTTGGATTAACCGAGGCGGCTGTGCCACTCCCAGGATCTTCAATCGAGAGGGCTTGTAAGGCATCTGAAATAAGCGCTGGCAGCTCCTCCCGGTGGAAAATCCTCACCGCAGACGGATCATCAAGCTCCCGTGGCAATTCTGCACCTGACTCTGGCTCCTCAGCCCAAGAAGTTCTGCCAGACCCCTCAGAATCCTCATAGCCCGACCACGGGGGTGGGGGGGGGGGGAAGGGGGGTGCGCCACACTCAGAAGGGGAATTAGCCCTTCTGCGTTTATCAGGAGGATAAGAAACAGGCAAAGCCAACTCCAAAAGGCCAGGATCTACCGGGGGGGCAGGGAGAGGGTCCGAAGAGCCCTGTGGAAGAGCTCTTTTAAGCATGTATGCCCTATGCAGCATTAAAACAAAATCATGGGAGAAAACCGCTCCCTGACCGCCCGGATCCTGCCCAGGGCTATCAGCTCTATTATTAGCCTCGCTCAGAGGACCCCCCCACCCCGGATTCAGGGCTCTCCGTCGCAACGGAGGCCGCGCCATGTGGAAAATTCAAAATGGCGTCCGCTGCCAGCTCAGAGTGCGAAAGATCGCCGCTCGCCATGCTCGGGCCAGCTCTACTGTCTGTACAGCACGAATTACAGAGCCCCGCTGCTGATTTGCGCTTGCCACATTTAGAACAGCGCTTTACAGTCTCCGCAGCCATCGCCGAAAACGGCAGTAAAATTCAAAAATGGCGGTTCGCGCCAAAAAAGTCCCAATCGCGAGCCCACCCCGGAGGAGTCAGAAAACACTCTTACCTCACTGGACCGAGTATCACAGCTCCGGTCCTGCAGAAGAATCTCAAGAAAAAAACCTCTTTTCCAAGATCGCTGCGCTAAAGCGCGACGCGACTTTAATTATTATTATTTTTTTTTAACGCTGTGAGGAAAGCAGAGGCAAAAGAGGTAAATAAAAACACTCCGGAGGCTCAGATAAGTGGGAAAGGCAGGGAAAGGCGAACCAATGTGCCTGCATCCACTGAGTGGGAAAGGACAGGGAAAGGGCTGACCTATGTGCCTTCAAAGTGAAGCTGCTATAGCCTCTAACACCCCCGCTAACAACTGGCAAGCCAGGAGCCACCCCCAGGCAGATTTTGATGGAGCTCGAAGAAGCTGCAGCCACACTGCTTGGGGAGATAGAGAATACTGAAGAGGCAGTGGAGCTAGCTGGCCATGAGGCACTGAGAAAAGTTGAATGCTCTCTATCTCCCCCTGCTGCTTGATGGACACAACCCATACGTAATGGCTTCATCTGCTTGATGACAAGGAAACAGATGATTCAAACACCAGAACGCATTAGACATCTGCAAATAACGAAGGAGAACCGAACATTCAACAGTCAAAGCCTCTGGATAAGCCATCCTCTGAAATGAAAGAAGAAAGCGAGGAGATGAAATGCCAAGATGACCTTTGGTAAGAAGGGTGGGACCATACGTAAGGTCACTCCAGACTAAGAAAACTGAAGAAATGGATCTCAACACGACTGTTGGATCTCCAAAATCCGATGCGCTGACACCATAGCCACGAAAAGAATACCACTTTCAGGGTAACATCTTTATCTGAAGCCCTGCACAAAAGGCTTGAAAGACACCTTCTGCATAGGTCTAAGCAACAGATTCAGGTTCCAGGCCAGGCATGGACGGCGAAGCAGAAGACGAAGGTGAAGAACCCCTAGCAAAAAACACCCCACATACAGATGAGCCGCAAGGGAAGAACCCGACACACTCTCCTTTAGCAGGCTACAGCTGCCACTTGAACTTTGAGAGAATTATAGGTCAAGCCCTTCTGCAGATCATTCTGTAGGAAGGTAACATCTGCGGCACCAACACCCGCAACGGTGACTATGTGCGACCACACACTACGACGCAAAGGTACGCTACACCAGAGCATATGCCATCGTAATAGACCACGTCCAAGCCTGAGGCAAAGTAGCTATCAATGAGAATGAACAGCTCTTCCTCCTCAATCTCGATCTCTCAAGAGCCAGGCCATAGGACCAAAGCAGAAGGGATCCTCCACCTGAACCAAACCAAGATGCAGAAGGTCTGGAAGAACTAGAAGTCGCAAGGGTGGCTGCACCAGAAGATGGACCAAGTCTGCATACCGAGTACTCTGTGGCCAATCCAGAGTCACAAGGATTACCAAACAAAGGACTGAAAACAAAGAAGCACTGACTCCGGCCAGGGCTGCAACAAGGAATGCAACCCTGCGGACCCAAGCTCTTGTCTTCTGCTAAAGAATCTAGCCACCTTGGCATTCATCCGGGTCGTCATCAAGTCGATCTCCAGCGTTCCCCAACTCTGGCAGATCTGGAGAAATGCCTCTGTGGACAGCTCCCATTCCACCGAATCCAGGAGATGACAACTGAGAAAGTCCACCTGCACATTTCAGTGGCTCACAATGTGCACTGCTAACAGATGCCGAACATGGGCTTTCACCCACTCCAGCAGGCTGCACACCTCATTCACTAGTGCTATACTCTGTCAATTGATGTACACCATAGCCATCAAGTTGTCCAACAGAATGCTAACCGCTTTGCCCTCCAGCAACTCCTGAAAGGCCTGTAAGGCGTTCACCACCGCTCGCAGGTCCAGCCAATTGATGGGCCACACTGCTACCATCACAGTCCAACACCCCTGTGCATATTGGTGGTGACAATGAACCCCCAACCCGATAGGCTAACATCCATTACCACCGTGACCTACTGCGGAGAAGCCAACGGCATCCCCCACTGCAAGTTGGAAGTCTCAAAGCCACCAGCCCATGCTGCACCCGGGTCAATCAAGGAAACTAGCACCAATACTGCTGGGGCATCGGCGATCATCACCGCAGAGGACACATGTGTGCTCTGGCCCACGGCACCACTTACAGAGTGGCCACCATACAGCCCAACACCAGGATCGGGGGCTCATCAACCGCAACAGACTGTGCACCTGAGAGATCAGCTTGACCCTCCAAGAACACCTGGCCTTGTGCCGTGTCGAACCTCACCCCCAGATAGTCCAAATTTGAGAAAGAACCAGGTGACTCTTCAACAAGTTGACAACCTAGCCCAGAGACTGCAAGAGCACAAGGACCCAAGTTGGTGGCCAGACGGCTTTCCTGCTCTGACGTCGCTCTGATCAACCAGTTGTCGAGATAGGGATGTACTTAGATACCTGCCTTCTCCTGGAAAGCCGCCACCACTACCATGACCTTGGAGAATGTGCGGGGAACAGTTACATAAGTACTGCCACACTGGGACAGTCCAAAGGTCCATCAAGCCCAGCATCCTGCTTCCAACAGTGGCCAATCCAGGTCACAAATACCTGGCAAGATCACAAAAAAGTTCAATACATTTTATGCTGTGTATCTCAGAAATAAGCAGTGGATTTTCCCCAAGCCATTTTAATAATGGTCTATAGACTTTTCCTTTAGGAAGCCATCCAAACCTTTTTGTAAACCCCGCTAAGCTAACCACCTTTACCACATTCCTTTGCAATGAATTCCAGAGTTTAATTACACGTTGAGTGAAGAAACTTTTTCTCAGATTCGTTTTAAATTAACTACTTTGTAGCTTCATCGCATGCCCCCTAGTATTTTTGGAAAGGGAAAATTAGGTTCTTACCTTGGTAATTTTCTTTCCTTTAGTCATAGCAGATGAATCCATTACGAATGGGTTGTGTCCACCTACCAGCAGGGGGAGATAGAGAGCACTGAAAACCATAGTGCCTCTTGGCCAGCTAGCTCCATCTGCCTCTCAGTATTTGAAGCTTCCAAAGCAGTGTTACACCACAAAGTAGAATAACATGAATTTTCCTCACAGCGAACGAACGTCCCAGAACAGGAGCAGTAATTCAAAGGAGGGACGAACTCAACCTCCTGTAACAGAACAGAAATCCTGAAGACTGTTTTCCAACTTCTCCCAATGAGGTAACATATCTACAGGAAAAGCTGAACCCAAAACAGCATTAATCAATCAATCAAACAATCAATCAAGGAGGGCTCATGGATTCACCTAATTTTCCCTTCCTTGTCATCAAACAGATGAATCCATTACGAATGGGATGTATCAAAGCAATCCCTAGATAGGGTGGGAACAGGCCACACCACGCACCAGCACTTGTGCTCCAAATGCGCATCCCACCTGGCAGCCACATCCAGCCTGTAATGTCAGGCAAATGAGAGCTTAGACACCCATGTCGCTGCACTACATATCTCTTGAAGAGAGAGTGCTCCAGTTTCAGCCCAAGAAGAGGAAATCGGTCTTGTGGAATGTGCCTTAAAGGCTTCAGGCGGAGGCCAGCCAGACAGCAGATATACTGAAAAAAAAGCTTCTTTGAGCCAACGAGCCAGAGTGGCTTTAGACACTGGAGACCCTCTGCAAGGACCTGACAACAATACAAAAAGGTGATCAGAGGTCCTGAAAGCATTTGGCATGCGCAGATTTTGCAACAGAGCCCTTCGCACATCCAGAAGGTGCAACTGCCCAAAAGATTCTGGAAACTCCTCTTTAGAAAAGGAGGGCAGGAAAATAGGCTGGTTTAGGTGAAACGCTGAAACCACCTTAGGCAAGAAGGAAGGCACAGTATGTACCATAACTCCGAACTCTGAGAATTGCAGAAATGGGTCTCGACAGGACAGCGCCTGGAGCTCAGACACCCATCTCACCGATGTAATGGCAACCAAAAAGACAGTCTTTAGGGTCGCATCCTTCTCCAAACCTCGCCTAAGCGGCTCGAAGGGCGAACACTGAAGGGCCTTTAAAACTAACCCCAGGTTCCAGGCCGGACAGGGAGCCCGCAGCCGAAGCACCCCTCTAAGAAACCGTGCCACATCCGGACAAGCAGCAGGGGAGAGGCCAGCCACCTTCCCCCGAAAACATGCTAAGGCTGCCACTTGAACATGCAGGGAATTATAGGCCAAGCCTTTTTGTAAACCATCCTGCAAAAAGTCAAGTATCGGCGAGACAGAAGCCCGCATGGGTGTAATCGCTTTAGCAGCTGTTTATTTTCTCACCAAACCTCAAACTGGCGCCAAATCCGGGCATAGGCAACGGAAGTGGAACGCTTGCGGGCCTGAAGGAGAGTGCAGATGACCTTGTTGGAATAGCCCTTGTCTCTCAATTGCGCCCTCTCAATAGCCATGCCGTAAGACCAAAGCAGCAGGCGTCCTCCATGGTTACCGGCACCTGTGACAACAGATTCGGTACCAGAGGCAAAGGAAGGGGAGCCTCCACCAGCATCCGTCGGAGGTCCGCATACCACGGCCGCCTGGGCCAATCCAGGACAATGAGAACCACCTCTCCTTGATGCAGCCGAATCCGCAGGAGTACTCGCCCTATCAAGGGCCAAGGAAGGAACCCATACAGGAGGCCCTGAGGTCAGGGTTGAGCCAAGGCATCCAACCCCGCCGAGCGAGGATCTCTCCGTCTGATGTCAAAGCACGGGACTTTGGCATTTGCGCCTGACGCCATAAGATCCGCTACGGGCATCCCCCATTTGGCACAGATCTGAAGGAACATGTCTGCCAGTTCCCACTCCGCTGGGTCGATTTGATGCCTGCTTAGATAATCGGCTTGCACGTTGCTCTGACCTGCAAAGTGAGATGCTGACAGAAACTGCAAATGTAGCTCAGCCCAGGGGCATATATGAGCGGCCTCTGCGGCCAGTGCTTGACACCGAGTGCCACCTTGTTGATTTATGTAGGCCACCGCTGTCATGTTGTCCGACAGAACTCTGACAGCCAGTCCCTCCAGGGTCGTGTAAAAGGCCAGAAGCGCCTGGAATATCGCTTTTAACTCCAAGCGATTGATGGACCACTCCGACTCCTTGGATGTCCAGAGACCCTGGGCATGCCTTCCCCTGCAATGTGCTCCCCAGCCCTTCAGGCTGGCATCTGTTACCGTCAGGCACCAATCGGGGAGCACTAGCAGCATTCCTCGCCGCAGCATGCTGTCTGAGAGCCACCACTCCATACTGAGTTGGGCCACAGGGAGCCACGTGAGTCTGCGCTGGTAATCCTGAGAAATTGGAGACCATCGTTGAAGCAGGGAACACTGCAGAGATCTCAGGTGCGCTCTGACCCATGGCACCACTTCGAAGGTGGCCGTCATCGACCCCCAACAGCTGGACTATGTCCCAAGCTCGCGGGCGAGGCATCCTCAGGAGCAGACGGACCTAGTTCTGAAGCTTGCACCACCTTTGCTCGGGTAGAAAGACAAACCCCGAGGCTGTGTCGAACCGGACCCCCAAATATTCTAGAGATTGAGAGGGGGTCAGGTGACTTTTGGGTATATTGACGACCCAGCCCAGAGATTGAAGTACTGAGTCCACTCTGGCTGTTACATGATGACTCTCTTCTGCAGAGTCCACTCTGATGAGCCAGTCGTTGAGGTTTGGGCGAACCCGGATATCCTCTCACCTGAGAAAGGCAACTACCACCACCATTACCTTGGAAAAGGTTCGGGGAGCTGTGGCAAGGCCAAAAGGCAAGGCCCAAACTGGAAATGTTTTCCCAACACCGCAAACCGGAGAAACCGTTGGTATGGGGGCCAAATAGGAATGTGCAAGTAGGCTTCTTTCAGGTCCAGAGACGTGAGAAACTCTCCTGGCTGTACCGCCACAATGACAGACCGCAGGGTTTCCATGCGAAAATGCCGCACTCTCAGTGACTTGTTGACTTCCTTTAAGTCGAGTATGGGCCGAAAAGACCCTCCTTTTCACGGCACCACAAAGTAAATGGAGTAACGGCCGTAGCCGAGCTCGGCGGGAGGCACAGGGACCACCGCCCCGAGGTGCAACAAGCCTTGCAAGGTCTCCTCTACCGCCGCCCGTTTGACGGCAGAGCCGCATCGGGACTCCACAAACACGTCTCTCACCGGGGCATTGAATTCTAATCTGTAGCCATCTCTGATCGGGTCCAAAACCCACTGATCTGAGGTCACCTTGACCCATTCCTCAAGAAAGAGGGAAAGACGTCCTCCAACTGCAGGAATCGAGGCGTGGGCTGGCGCACCATCATTGAGAGGGTCGCCCATGAACTCAAGGCTTTGAGCCGGCCGCTGCGGAACGTTTGTCCGAGCGAAAGGAGTTCCTCTGCTGAAAGCGGGCACTTTCTGAAGGGGAATTGACCCTTCTGCACTTGTGTTGCGGCCAGCTGTCTGGGGAAAAAACGCCTGATGGCAATCCCGGGCCGGTCTCCGCCGGAGGGGAACCAGGTATCAACGCAGAGTCAGACATCTGCGGCAGATCTCTTTTTAACATGAACGCTTTATGTAAAAGCAACACAAACTCAGGGGAGAAAGGCTCACCCTGGCCTCCCGGTTCCAATCCTGGGTAAGCAGCTCCTCTGGTAGCCTCCGTCCGAGGCTCCTCTCCGGCCTCAGACCCCTCCACACCTGCGGGGGTCGAGCCATGCGGTGCATCCAAGATGGCGCCCGCTGCTAGCTCCACCGAGTGGGAAGAAACATCGCTCGCCATGCTCGGGCCGGCCCTGACATCTGAAGAGCACGATTTACAGGGCCCCGCTACGGATCTGCGCTTGCCACAATGTGAACAGCGCTTAACAACCTCCGCAGCCATCGCCGAAAACGGCGGAAAATTCAAAATGGCGGATTCGCACCAAAAAATGTCCCGATCGCGGGCCCTCCCCGGAGGAGCTACAAGACTCTCTTACCTCACCAGACGGAGTCCCAGAGCTCCGGTCATGCTGCACAGACAGAAGGAAGCCTCAGAATAGCAGCGCTAAAAAGCGCGTCGCGATTTCTTTTTTTTTTTTTTAACGCTGTGAAGAAAGTTAGAGGCAACAGCTACAGAAGCACTCCGGAGGTTCAGAAGAGTGGGAAAGGCAGGGAAAGGACGAACCAATGTGCCTGCATCCACATAGAAGAGTGTGGGAACTTAACTATATGTATTGTTAAATAACTTACGGTTTTTAAAAGAGAAAGAATGTAATCAGATGTATTATTTCTAACTAATATTGAACAATAAGTATGTTTTCAATGAAATGATTTGACTATACACCATATTGGCCTTGAAGAAGCCAACCAGATGATCAATGTGGAATAACGAATTAGATGAGTAATATCTGGGGATAATCAGGTCAATACCACTTTTTTTTCTGTTTACTGTTTAATTGATCTCCTTGTCTTGTTTCACGCTCCCTATTTGGTGGTCTAAGGAAGAGAATAGAATTACCTGACTGAAATAATTCCTATTTATTACTTTCTCTGTATTTCCGGCAAGTTGTTTTATCACTTGTAAAAATTTAAGTGGTTATAAATAAAAAAAATAAAAAATTAAAAAAAAGTGTGGGAAAGGCAGGGATAATGCAAACCTATATGCCTGCATCCACATCGGGGGCCGGGTAAGGCAGGGAAAGGGCGAACCTATGTGCTAAAGTGGGCACCACCAGCCACAACACCCCTGCTACAACTGACCAAAGCACAGGAGCCACCCAGGCAGATTTCTAAAGAAGCTGAATAAGCTGCATCCAACCCTGCTGGGGAGATAGAGAATACTGAGAGGCAGATGGAGCTAGCTGGCCAAGAGGCACTATGGTTTTCAGTGCATTCTATCTCTCCCTGCTGGTAGGTGGACACAACCCATTCGTAATGGATTCATCTGATTGATGACAAGGAAAGTGCTATATTATAAAAATGCACTTGATATGTTTTATTATAAGTATTTTAAAAACCGATATTTAATAATGGGGGCAAAGATACCTTCATGTAGAAGTCCAGAGTCAGTCTAAATGTGCCAACATTGTCCAGTTCAGCACACTATTAGCAGCCAAGTTCATAAAAAGTAAATTACGTTCAATGGAAAATAAATCTGTTGGCTCACGCTGCTTGCTATGTGAATATTCCATCACTGTTTCATTATTGCTACCAAGTATTACATATTAAGTGCATTTGATTTAAACTCCTTTTTAATTTGTTTAGCCAGACCTCACATGCACATGGTATTGCTTTATAAACCCAAAGGTGAATCCTAAGGGTGGTGGAACAATTAGGTATAAACTTTGTTGTTTCTGACTTTACTTGTTTTGGATTGCTTTGGGTCCTGCTGATCTGTAGATCTGCTGCCTGGAACTTTGGAATATTTATTTATAGCATTTGTACCCCACATTTTCCCACCAATTTGCAGGCTCAATGTGGCTTACACTTGCCATAATGGCGATTGCCATTTCCGGGTAACAGAGTTACAAATGGTATAGCGTTAAGGTGCATACAAACATACATGGTACAGATCATGGTATGCTTACATACCATGTGCATACATACATGGTGAAGAAGAATATGGCAATGGGAAAACAAAATTTAAGTTTTGGATGTACTCTGTAGAAGTTGTTCTTTTGCAATGTGTGTATGAATGCCTGTTCTGGTGTACGCATGTAATAATATTTCAATAACTGTCTATCCTTATGGCTACGATTTCTGAACATGTGGCATCATTAAAGGATAGACTTTCAGATGCCCAGTTGGGTATATATGCTAATCTCAACTTTACCAAATGTTTCAAACATATCCATCTATTTGTTACCATGATACAACTGAATTAATATTATTCCATCTCACTATTTTCAAATATAAGCCACACTGAAACAGACTTTGCTTGGGATAATGTGTGAAAAAAAAAACCTTTATCCTTCACCTTTTAAGACACTGCCTATCCAGCTGGATGGTGAGGGCACAAGGAAAGCAAGTTTGGTCTAGTGAAGACTAACTCAAAATAACCTTGTTCCTTAGCTGGGCCCTAGTATTACCATATTGAAAATATGACCATACCGTGGTTATGTTCCACTAATAAGTTAAACAATTAACTGGCTTTCTTGAAAGGATTATATAACCTTTGGATGCATGACTAGGAACAAAAACATACTTGTTTATTTAATATCACAGTTCATCATGCACAGCCACAAAACAACCTTTTAGGGTGGATAGTGTTCACAATGAGCTCCTTTTATTATCAACCAGATAGAAGAGTTTCAGTTTTGGCACAGTCATCACAAGAACAAAATATAAGAAAACTAATGGCCTGCATTAGGGGCTTATAGCCCATTTAGTTATGTTAAATAAAAGAGATCAGCATGGAACAAAATATTTATTTTTATTTTGACTTTTAAAACCACTTGCTCCTGAAACATGCTCAAAACAGAATCACCCATTTCTGTATCTAAAAGGTAAACTTCTACAAAACAGATGACGATGTGATTTCATGTGCCCCAATGAAAGGAGAGTTTAATTCTACTTCCATTTAATTTCAATATATTCCATCATCTTTATAACACCAGGCTTCCCAAGGCAGATTACAACAGTTAAGATGAACACATCAGGAAATAGGCTATTCTTACTGAAATTTGGCCATCTGTATTGTATAGAACATTGTAGAAAAATGAGCACAAAATACAGAGAGTTTATAACTGCTTTTGCTACCAGCTACAATAATTTTTAAGCTTTTTTTTAAGGATATTCAATTTTCATTTCATGATATTTATATCTACATATGGGAAGCTTTCAAATAAATTTAAAATGTGTCAAATAAGTAAAAAAAAAAAAGTCTTTTGTCCTCCACCTTTTAAGGCACTGCCTATCCAACTGGAACAGCTTTTGACTTTTTACAGATGAACCATGCATAGACAGTCCCATATTTCTAATAATCTTTTGCTACTGTTTTCAATAGCGTTTGCTATTGTTTTGGATGTACTAAAACTGCAAAAAGCTCCACCTACTGGCTTCAGCTCATATAGGGGGTCTTTTACTAAAGCTTAGATTGTTATCTGCAGAAGGGCCCATAGGAATAAAATGGTCCCTGCTGCAGATAACTCGAGCTAAGCTTTGGTAAAAGACCCCCATAATGGATTTGACAGGTTCACTTTGAATCCTGTTTTCTTCAACCTCCTTGCTCCTAGCAGTAGTAAAACACAATACCTAGGCCAGTGATGGCGAACCTTTCAGAGACAGAGTGCCCAAACAGCAACCCAAAATCTAATTATTTATCACAAAGTGCCAACAGAGCAATTTAACCTAACAAGTACCGGTACTCATTATGGGCGGGGTCACCACATATGACTCCACCCCTATGATAGCCACACCCCTTACACCAGCCATGGCGCATATAAACAGACATCATTGAAACTATTATACTAGTATAGGAGAAAAAAATAACATGATTTTTTGTCATTATAAATTATTTCTGTAAGTTGTTACTGCTCCAGTATACCCAGTGCAAAATAAGACAGCAGATGTAGATTCTCAAATTGGACATATTCCAAACACTAAAATGAAAATAAAATGATTTTTTTCTACCTTTGTTGTCTAGTGATTTTGTTTTTCTATCCATACTGGTCCTAGTCTCTGATTCTGCTGCTCTCTATCTGTTCTCTTAACCCTTTCCATTTATTTCTTTACTTTCCTCCTTTCTTCTTCATTTCTTATGCAGTTTTTCTCCTCCCTGCCCTCCAGCCATCCATGTCCAGCCACCCTCCTCTCCCCTCCAACCACCCATGTCCAGCCACCCTCCTCTCCCCCCTGCCCTCCCCTCCAGCCACCCTCCTCTCCCCCTGCTCTCCCCTCCAGCCACCCATGTCCAGCCACCCTCTTCTCCCCCCTGCCCTCCCGCCCGCCCTCCCTCCCAGCACCAGGCAGGCCTCCCACCCACCCACCCAGCACCAGGCCTCCCTCCTACCTAGCACCAAGCAGGCCTCCCACCCATCCAGCACCAGGTGGCAAGCCTCCCTCCCTCCCACCCAGCACCAGGAATCCGTCTCTCCCTCCCACCCAGCATCAAGCATCACTTCCTTCCTCCCACCCAGCACCAGGCTGCCCGAGCACCGCCCGCCCTCCGAATAAAAGTCATACTTGGTCGGAGTTAAGATGGTGTCGGCAGCGTCAGTGAAAAGCGTGCTGGCTCGGCGCGCCTTCAGCCTTCCCTTCTGTCTCTCATTTCCTGTTTCCGCAAGGGCGGGACCAGAGCTTGAGAGACAAGAAGAAGGCTGAAGGCGTGTCGAGCCAGCACGCTTTTCACTGACGCTGCCGACGCCGCCTTAATTCCCACCAGGTATGACTTATTCGGAGGGGGGCTGGAACTGGCTGAGGCGACGGCATGCGTGCCATAGGTTCGCCATCACTGACCTAGGCCCATGGGAAACTGTAAAATCTATCCTTTGAAATCTGTTGACAGTGACATCTAGTGGCTCCATAAATTATCACACTTGCTTTCATTATTATTTCCAAGTCACCAAAATGTTCAGACACTGCATCATTCAAACCACACAACCACTCCAAGTTGAAGACAACATAGATAGCAAGACACAAAAACACAATGTGACTACTGATACAAAACACAGACAAATACATAGAGAGGGTTTGGAAATAATTAAAGTCATGCTCTGCACTCTTTCCCCACTTATCACTATAACTAACTTCTAATAGTTTTTGATCTTGAGAAGCTGTACAACTTTTATTATCAGCGCTTTCTTTACTAAGAAGATCCTTTAATCTCCTTCTCCTTTTCAATTATTCAGCATGTATTTACAATTTAGTTAAGCAGTTTGCACCAGTCTTGAAATCCAAAGGTGGCCAGTTCAAATCCCACTGCTGCTCCTTGTGATCTTGGGCAAGTCACTTAACCCTCCATTGCCTCAGGTACAAACTTAGATTGTGAGTCCTCCTGGGCCAGAGAAATTTCCAATGTACCTGAATGTAACTCACCTTGAGCTACTACTGAAAAAGGTGTGAGCAAAATCCAAATAAATAAAATAAATACTGATAAAGAGCAAAACACCTGTTTTGTTTTGTATATCTATAATCATACAAGGAGCTTGCAAAACATACATTAGCATGAATCTCAGAAAATTAAAAAAAATTAGAAGCAGCAAAGAAAACAAAACAAATAATTGTCTAACTATGAAGTAAATGAAACTTTTTCATTTTAATTTTAGGACCTAATGAGGGTTTGGATAAAAGAGGGAGGAAAGCAAAACAGCAAGATAATCCGAGTTTTTTTGTTCTCCTTTTACGTTTCCTGATTTGCCATAGATAAAATATTTCAACGATATATCTCTGCAATAACTTATTTCTTGGGTATTGTACCAAATGTACAAAGGGATGCCCTGTTAGAACTATGCGCAAACGTTCGCACTGCCATGAAGATAAATACAGCGCTAACAACTTTAAACCACACCAGAGTTACTGTACCATCGGACAGACAGAATATCACAAAAAATAACGTCTGTCCTCCACCAAATCGCATGCAATACACTTCACTTGCATTTGCACGCTTCTAAGTTTACAGATAGCAACCTTAAAGAAAATAAAATTAGACTTCCTGCGTTCGTGCAGGCCGCAGCAAAACACATCGTGTATTTATTATGTTATAGACACGAGCTACATTACAAACTAAAATCAAGGCGTAATATTTTGACCACCTGGTACATACTAAAGGAATCATCAGCCTCCCTACACTATGCCGAAAAATGATGGCAACTTTACTAGGGGTTTCGCCCTTACGTTTACATGGGTTGTGGAAAGCTCAAGACAAGAGCACATCTTCCCCCCTACTATGCTGTCAACTCAAAGGGCCGAGCCAAGTCAACCCCCAAAATTGCCAGCATAAGCATCCGCAGGGGAGCGGACACACCCCCCTCTGTGGGGCTCCCCAGCACAGGGTATGCGCATCCCTGGGGCAGATAGTTGTTAGTAAACATCTGGAGCTCGAACGAGGATGCTGGGTGCAGGCCCTGCTCTACGGGCTACCACTCACCCACCAGAGGAGTTGCACCAACAACAGCAGACATGGGCAAAGGAGAGGAAAACTGGAAGGAAGGGAAGAGAGTTACCGTAGGAGTGGGGTGGGGAAATACTCCCTCTCTCCTAGCCGGGGAATTACACGAAATGAGCAACTACCTGCTCCCAGTTTATACGAACCGACTCGCACCCCTCCCTCCCCCAGTGTAAATTACACTTTTCACGTTTGAGTTACCTGCAGAATGGAGGCGGCACCGGTGGCAGTGAACAATACGAAGCCCAGGCTCCGAACCGTCCGTCACCGCCTCCTTTTCTCTCTGATTTTCTGTTACACTCGCTACTGCTATCCTGCGTGGCGTGGGTGACAGCTGTTTGCCGCACATGCGCGCTCCTCATGCCAATGGTCTCTCGTCCTCTCCGGCACATTTATCGATTCTGCTTTACAAACTCTTCGGAGAGTCCGGACCCCTGTTGTCTGAAGTAAAAGACAAGCCACGACCGGCAGCGCATGCGCCAAATTCTTCAAGCTCATTGGGAAAGGGAAAAGGTATGGGGGAGGGGCGTGATGATACGCTGTTGAGAGACGAACCGTAGGAGACCCGTCATCCTCAAGCCAGGCTCGCGCATTTCTGGAAACCATGGAAACGGGGGCAAGAACTTATGACGGGCAAGTAGTAGTAATGGCCTGGGAGTGGGACTCGGGCAGCGAATGGCGGCCATCTTGTGGATGGCAGAAAGTGTGCCTTGCATATGTATCGCAGAACTTTATGAACGAGTTGGTGGAACATTCATTTCCTTCTCCGTGAGAAAATCAAAACCACAAGTATTGTTGCTAACTTTTCCATGCCCCAAAAACTGGACATCCAACATACTTGAGGATGGAGAGGGAGGGGACATGCTGAGCAGTGCTCCCTCCGGAATCTGCAGACGAGGAGAGTGCTAATGGCAGTTGACTTGTAATGCTTTCATTGCTTAGAGAACTTCTATATTATCCGGTTACAGGAAGTTCTACAGTTCTAACAGCCACATCATTATGCATTCTAAGCACAATTCTATAATCGAGACACCAGCTAGCATTTACATGTTATGTGCCTGCCTAGGATCCTAGCATTTTATGTATGTGTGCACACATAGGACTGCTCTTACCAATGGGCAAAAGTAGAGATGCCAAGTTACTCAGTTCCAGGCTTAAAATTTGGGACAGTCCTGGATTTCTAAACACCTTATCCTGGTGCATTATGGGACTTGTCAGCACAGGTTTTAATGTATAGGATATGGCAAGTCCCACAGTGTTTTGGGTTCTAAGTTCAAAACAACAACCGTCCTAAAATCTCCAGCCTGGAACTGGATAACTTGGCATCTCTGCAAAAGAGGCAGCTGCCCCAATCCCCTGCATAAATGGAGCCCAGCAACCCAGTTGCCCATTCGTAAATTTAGCCGAGTCTGATCTGTCTTTCCCCTCTCCTTCCTCCCTCCCTCGGATTCTCAAAAAGTGACTTCAGCAGCAGCAGCCTCCCTGATGCGTCTCCTCCGATACAACTTCCTGTTTCCGTGTGAGTGGAATTCAGCAGAGGCAAGGCCTCCAGGCTGGCCAAAAGCAGCTAGTCCTAATCACTGCCACTGCTGGCGTCCACATTTTTAAGAACTGCAAGGAAGAGGAAAGAACAGATGCTGAACCCCTGGAGGAGAGGGAGGGGGGGAGAGTGGAAGGAGATGGAGAGATGCTGGACCCACAGGGAGAGGGGAGCAGAATAGGGGGAGGGGGAAGAGTGGAAGCAGATGGAGAGATGCTGGACCCATAGGGAGAGGGGAGCAGAATAGGGGGAGGCAGGGTTGCCATATAAAAAAAAAAATTCCCACACAAAACCGCTCGAAACCCGCCCAAAAACTGCACACACCCCACCCCCGACGTCATCACCCCGCCCCTTCCGTCATCACCCCACCCCCGCCGTCATCAACCCCGCCCCTTCCATCATCAACTCCGCCCCTGCTGTCATCAGCCCCACCCCTTCCGTCATCACCCCGCCCTGCCGTCATCAGCCCCGCCCCCACCGTCATCACCCCGCCCAATACATCACCAAACCCCGCCCAAAACGTCACAAACCCCGCCTCTGTCGCCATTAGCCCCACCCCCGCCGGCCGAAAAACCACCCAAAACCCGCACAGAAAAAAGAAAACAAGCCCAAAAAAACGCAACCCGCCGCGGGCAAAAGTTTCCCGCGGCGGGTTGCGGAAAACCGCCCAATTGGGCGGGAAAACCGCCCATCTGGCAACCCTGGGGGGAGAGAGAGAGAACAAATAGGGATGAGAAAAGAGGGAGAGAGATATTGCACCTGGGAGTGCGGCAGGAGGAAAAAAGAGAGAATGAATGAATATGAGACTAGATCGGGGGGGAGGGGAAGAAAGGGTGAGAAACAAAAAGAGATTAATCCATATCTTTTTGAGCAATGAATATCGGGAACAGTGGACAATAGCAAGCCCACCTTCTCACTGGCCCCTCTCAAGAAAATTACCATAGAAAATATTTCTGTATTTTTCTGCCACATTTTCTTGGTCTCTGGCTGCATTTTTGTTGTGGGTTTCATTGGATGTAATGTATGTTCGAGTAGCTTGGTAAGAAATAGATTTCGCTTTCTCTTCACTTGAATCTGCATGTCTCATTTCATGAATGGTGGAATTTGCTTTGTTCATATAGGCGTTATGAGGAAATAGCTGCCATAAAATTTGGTCATATTTTGTCCTTTCGTAAAACATGGTGATTGCTAGACAACTATGTTAAGTGATACATGTAACTTTGTGATACATGTAACTTTATAAGGTAAAATCAGCTTCTTTTAAATATATGCATATACTGTTTTGCTTTATTTTCTGTTAACCTACAGATATAATGTTTGCTTTTTTTTTTGCTTTTTGGTTTATTGTTTTTATTCTAGTTTTTGAAAATGCTTGATGATTTATTGGTTATACCATATGGTGCTTGTTCATTTCTTACAAACGTGTATTATTATTTTTGTATTATTCTAAAAACTTATAAATAAAGATTTTTAAAAAATGAAATAGAGGAGGGAGATAGGAAAATAGGTAGAAGGGCAGGTATGGTCCAGTGAAGATTTTTTTGAAAAATGGTGTAACCACAGCATGTTTGAAGGTATCAAGAACAGTCATAGTGAAAAGGGAGAGATATGAGGATTTGACAGATAGAAGGGATGACTGTAGGGAAGATAGAGCTGAGAAGAAGGGTGGGACTAGGGTCAAGGAACAGGTAGTGAGTTTGGAGGAAGAGAGATTATGTGCAGTTTCCTCTTCTGTGATTTTAGAAAAGGGTGCCAAGGATTGAAGGAAGATTGGGAGACTGAAGGGGAAGGAACTGCCAATTTTTGACTCCCACTTTGACGGATCTTCTCCCGCACACCCGCAAAAACTGGAAATTGTCCACTGAGCCACTGCCATCACCACTGCTGCTGTTTCTCCCAACAAGCAGCAGCAGCAGCAGCAAATCAAGAGGAAACAGACACAGGGCCTCAATCTTCAGGTGCGCACTGTTGGTTCTGCTGGTCCTCTGCCCCCTCTGATGTCAATTCCTGTTCCCTGGCAGAGAACCCGCAGAGACAAGAGCGCACACCTGAACACTGTGACCCTGTGCCTGCTTCTTAGTTTGCGGTCACTGCTGCTCATCAAAAGAAGCAGCAGTAGAGAAAAGACACCAGATGGAAGGAGAGGGGAAGAGAGAAAGGTGGGAGATGCTGAATGGAAGGGGGAGGAGAAATGGATAGAAGAAGAGATGCTGGATGGAAGAGAACTGAAAATGAATGCAATAGAAAGAGGGTTTGTAGGGAATCAGGTGACACTTATGATCTCTCAGCCCCTCTTTTTACCTCCCCTGCACCTTATGAGAGAGCTAGAAAAAGTTTCTTAAAGGAAAAATGTTGGAGAGGGACAGGTGAGAACATACTAATGCAGACAATAGATTACGTGGCCATGAGATGGAGGGAGAGGAAGATCACAGCATCTTGCTCTCCCTCCTTAAATTATTAGGGATTCAAGGTCTTGTTTATACCAGTTTCAGGGGTTTTTAACCAGATCATATAAGGTAAAGATGCAAGGTGAACTTTCTGACCCTTGGGATGTAGTGTGTGGAGTACCCCAGGGGTCTCATCTTTCACCCTCGTTTAACACCTTAATGCAACCCTTAGCAGACTATTTAGACTCACCTCAGTTGCATATATATATATATATATATATATATATATATATATTGTAAAGAGTATGTAGGAAAGGCCCCAAGGGAACCCTGGGATAGGCCAGAATACCCCCGTTATAGGCAGGCATCCCCCAGGAAAAAACTAGAAATAAAGAACTACAACTCCCAGCATGCCCCAAGGGAGCCTGGGGATAAGAGAAACTATGTGCATTCCCAGGAGTCACCAGAGGAGGGCCGCAGGGGAAGGAGTAAGGCTGATTCTCCAACCTGGTGGAAGAGGTGGTGGAACAAGTGGGTGGAGAAAGAAGGGACTCCAAAGAACTTTAATGAAGAAAAGGGTGAGCAGCTGGGAGAAGGGCGGGGTGAAGAGAATATGGATTGGGCACCTGAGGAGAGGGAGGAGGAGTGTGGGCCTTGCCCTATGGAGTTGACTGAGCCAGAGAGCGCCCTGGAAGAGCCGATGGACTTTTCAGCTTTGGCTCAGAGAAAGCCAAGGCAGTAGCGGGGCCAAGCCGGGTCATGCGGGAGGAGGTCAGGTAGGAGTATGACTGACCAAGAGGGTGGGACCCTAGGCTTTGAGCCCGCGCAAAGCCATTACTGTGTTTTGGAAAGCCTAGCTGGACTGAGCTGTATTTTAAAGCTTGGCTAAAAGGGAACTGTGTTTTGAAAGCCTAGCTGAACTGAGCTGTGGTTTAAAGCTTGGCTAAAAGTGAACTGTGTTTTGAAAGCCTAGCTGGACTGAGCTGTGTTTTAAAGCTTGGCTAAAATTGAACTGTGTTTTTTGAAAGCCTAGCTGGACTGAGCTGTGTTTTAAAGCTTGGCTAAAATTGAACTGTGTTTTTTGAAAGCCTAGCTGGACTGTGCTGTGTTTTAAAGCTTGGCTAAAATTGAACTGTGTTTTTTGAAAGCCTAGCTGGACTGTGCTGTGTTTAAAGCTTGTCTAAAATTGAACTGTGTTTTGAAACCAGGGCTGAATTGAGCCGTGTGTTTTTTTTCTTTTTACTGCTAGTCTCCAGGGGTCCGGGAGAGAAAGCAGCGGTTGAAGCCTGCACGCTGTAGCATTGTTTGTTGTTTTGGGGAAAAGGGGAGCCATACAGGAGTGGGTTTTTGTTGAGTTTGGTTTTGTGGAAGGGCTGCAACCCAGGAGAAAAGAGGACCCTTTTTACAATATATAGGTAATTTATTCCATGAGGCCAATATGTTGCGCTGTTTACAGACAGTTGATACCTGGATATGTTCATTTAGGTTGAAACTAAATAAACATAGTAACATAGTAAATGACGGCAGATAAAGACCTGAACAGTCCATCCAGTCTGCCCAACAAGATAAACTCATTTTACATGGTATGTAGTACTTTATATGTATACCTGAGTTTGATTTGTCCCTGCCTTTCTCAGAGCACAGACTGTAAAAGTCTGCCCAGCACTGTTCCTGTATTAAAAGTTCTGAAGCTAACGTCAAAGCCCCTTAAAACTTACACTCCAGCCCATCGATATCTATTCAGTCACAATCAGGGCATAGACTGTAGAAGTACGCCCTGCACCGGTTTTACTTTCCAAATACCGGCGTCGCCATCCAATCTCCGCTAAGATTCTGTAGATCCATTTCTTCTAAACAGGATTCCTTTGTGTTTATCCCACGCATGTTTGAATTCCTTTACTGTTTTCCATAGCGTCCCACAGATCAATCCAGAGTCTTATGGGTTGTGTCCCTCTACCAGCAGGTGGAGATAGAGAGAACCTCCGAGGTTTGCTATATGTGGATCTATGCAGCCAAGTAAATCTCAGTATTCTCTCTATCTAGCAGGTGGAGGGACATCTCTGCAGAGCTGCCAAGGGGTCCCAATTTTTGAGAGGGAGATTTTAGTACAAGCCCCCAGCCCCGTCCCACTCTGCATTGGCTCCACCCACTATACATGGCTCCGCCCCTGACACACCTCAATCCCACAGTCATTTCAGAAAATATTTTATTTAATAGCCTAATACCCTTTTCAATTAGCTTTCAGAGGCTAGAACCTCCTGTCTCAGGTCAGGACAGTAGAATGCTGTTATGGTATCCTCTCGCCGGAGGAAGGAAGTGCTGGTCTCTGAAGGCTAATCAAAAATGTTTTAAAATAAATGAAGGTATCACCTTATTTTCTATTTTGTGTTTTATTTGCATTTATTAACCTTAACTAACACAACTACCACATTACTTTATCCTAAATTAAAAATACAAAATTATTTTCTGTACCTTTGCTGTCTGGCCATTTATTTTTTCTAATTATGTTGGTCCCAGTCTCTTGATTCTGCTTTCCTTTGTCTTCTCTTAACTGTCTTGCCAGGATTTCCTGTCCATTTGTCATTTTTCTCTCCTTTTTCTATGTTTTCTTTAATTGAATATAATAGAGGCTACAAAAAAAAGCTATAAGCTGGCTATAAGGCCGTGGTATTAATAGTTTGGGCAGGTGAGGCAATATTCTCAGTCTGTTTTACACAGCCTGAGTATAAACCCCCTCAACAATTAGAAAGACACACTGGGATAGAAGAAGATATTTTATTAGCATCTCACCGAAGGCAGTACAGGCAATTAGGCATTCATATCTGGAACATGGTGGAACAGCGCTTCGCGACACACAGCAGGTGCAGTCTGTCTTTTCTCTTCAGCCTTCTGCTCTGATACCCTTTCAGTCTGCCCTTTTTATACCTTTCTGGTACCATTCATTCCTATGGACCATAACTTTCTCACCAGAACTCTTTGGCCCTTATCGGTTGATAACAATGACTTCACATGTTTTCCAAATACTAAGTATCAACAAATGATATTCATGTCAACACCTGTTAATTAATTACTTCACATGTTCCCAAACCTTCCTCCAGCCCCCCCTTTGGATGTTCTCATCCTACTTGCACCTGACCCACTACTATCTTCCACTAGCCAAAACATCTTTGCTCATGACTTCTTGCTGGTGCCAGTCTCGCTATTGTTTATAGAGCAGATTCCCCCTCCCTCTGTTTTCCCTCAGTTGCTTACTTCAGCATTTGCTGCAGTGAAATGTATCTGTGTCAGAGATGATCTTTGATTTTTTTTAGAGGCCTAGCTCTTAGCCTGAGCCCTTGGCCTGTATTTCACTGTAGTTAAAGAGAATATGCTGGCAGGTGACAGCATATTTCTACATTCCCCTCTTGCCGGGCCCCCAGGGGGGGGGGGCGGCACATGTTGCTTCTAGTATGTGGCCATCCTTTCCAGAGGGCTCCTAGAGCCTAGTGAGGAGATGTATATATATGAGGTGACATGGGTGCTCTGACATGGTGAGGGACTAGGCCATAGTAGGAGTCAACATGTGGATACATAAATATATGCTGAATGAAATGTAGCGTCAGGATTCCCCTTTACCATAAGCAACCCAAGGGGCCTAACTATCCTGCAATTACCCCTCTGGGGCAGAGTGAAACTTGGAAACATGAGAATTAAATTAAGTCTATTTGTCATACAATAGAATCAACAAAGTTGAGTACATATGATTGCAATCAACTAATATATCATTATTACAGAGCCAATCATTAGCAAAATTTTGATTGTGTAAATATAGCTAAAAACTAGTATTATTAGGGAAGAAATATTTCATTGTAGCATTAAAGAAGGGTTAATATTGGCCAAATAATAACTACTGCAGGTTAAACAGCAGTCTTATAATTATGAGCAAGACAATGGCAAAACTCTGAGTGTAATAGATCTAGATCGTATACGAAGGCACTGTTGAGTTGTAGCGTTTTTTGGAAAATACATAAGAACATAATCTTCTTCTTCTGTTCCAGCAACAAGCTCGGCAACAGCCAGGAGGCGTTCATACAGGACATAGTGGCCTGCAGGTTCTTTCTTGCTTAAAGCAGTTGCAATTAACTGTTGTACTAAACTTTTGATAAGGGGTGTTATACAGCAACTGAGAAGTGTAAAGGTTCTCCCTAGCATGGTGAACATTTGTATAATATCAGCAGTGCATAAAACAGCTTGTGATATAAAGGGATAATTCAGTAAAAAGAATAGAATCTTTTGGAAAAGTCCTTAATGTGTAGTTTTAAAATGTAAGCAGCTAGAAATCAGGTAATTCAAAGTCACTTAAAATTTCATTGACAATTCTGGCATCAGAGGATTTTATAGGTCAGTGTAGGTGGTTCTGGCATTGTGAAACAGCAGTCTGTATACTGTTGAAAGATTCACTCAGGCAGGCAAGGGTTCACATGGAAGACATCATTTTGCATCTAGGAGACTTCTACTGAAAGCTTCTCATGGTTTCCAGCCAGTTAAACAGTCCATATAATAGTTGTCCACTTCATTAGTAACATGTCATTAACTTAAGGGAGTTCTTCAGATTTCATTCTGTGCACAGTTCAAGGTATATGTAAAAATCTGATTATGTAAGCAAAAGCATTATCAAACATGAAACAATATCCTTCCATATATAGTCATATCTCTTATTCCTTCTAGCTAACTTGCAATATCTTTTCTATACATGCTATTCTACTAGCCTACACTCCTTCCATGTGACCATTCACAGTATGTGTTAAACAGTTCACATAAGTTAGCTCATTACAAGCAGACCTTCTCAAAAGGAAAATAGTTTAACAGGACAGCTGTTTGTTTTTCTTCGCTTAAATCTGGAATACGCCCTTCTGACATAGGTGTCAGGTCAGGAAGTGGTGGCTGAGGGTTTAGGAGGAGTGGCAATTGTTGGACTGGTGGGGGTGGCTGGTGTAGTACTTCTGGTGCACCAAGTCTCCAACTTTGAGAGCTTTTGGATAACCGGAGGCAAAGGCAAGGCTATCATTACCCTCCCCTCTTGATGATTGAGAAATCATCACCTGTACAGATAATAATTAGCAGGAATTGGATTGGACTGGACTGGGAAAGGAGGTCAGAGGGAAGGAGCAGGAGATGGATGGGACTGGGAGGGGTGGGTGGGGAGCAGAGGGAAGGACCAGGAATTGGATTGGACTGGACTGGGAAAGGAGGTCAGAGGGAAGGAGCAGGAGATGGATGGGACTGGGAGGGGTGGGAAGCAGAGGGAAGGAGCAAGAGATGGATGGGACTGGGAGGGTGGGAAGCAGAGGGAAGGAGCAAGAGATGGATGGGACTGGGAGGGTGGGAAGCAGAGGGAAGGAGCAGGAGATGGATGGGACTGGGAGGGTGGGAAGCAGTGGGAAGGAGCAGGAGATGGATGGGACTGGGAGGGTGGGAAGCAGTGGGAAGGAGCAGGAGATGGATGGGACTGGGAGGGGTGGGAAGCAGAGGGAAGGAGCAAGAGATGGATGGGACTGGGAGGGGTGGGTGGGGAGCAGAGGGAAGGACCAGGAATTGGATTTGGACTGGGAGGGGTGGGAAGCAGAGGGAAGGAGCAAGAGATGGATGGGACTGGGAGGGGTGGGTGGGGAGCAGAGGGAAGGACCAGGAATTGGATTGGACTGGACTGGGAAAGGAGGTCAGAGGGAAGGAGCAGGAGATGGATGGGACTGGGAGGGGTGGGAAGCAGAGGGAAGGAGCAAGAGATGGATGGGACTGGGAGGGGTGGGTGGGTGGGTGGGGAGCAGAGGGAAGGAGTAAGAGATGGATGGGACTGGGAGGGGTGGGTGGGGAGCAGAGGAAAGGACCAGGAATTGGATTGGACTGGGAAAGGAGGTGAGCAGAGGGAAGGAGCAAGAGATGGATGGGACTGCGAGGGGTGGGGAGCAGAGGGATGGACCAGGAGATGGATGGGATTTGGAGAGGTCAGGCACAGCAGAGGGAAGGAGCAAGAGATGGATGGGACGGAGGGATGGTGAGCAGAGGGAAGGAACAGAAGATGGATGGGACTGGGAGGGGTGGGGAGCAGCGGGAAGGAGCAAGAGATGGTTGGGACTGGGAGGGGTGGGGAGCAGAGGGAAGGAGCAAGAGATGGATGGGACTGGGAGGGTGGGTAGCAGAGGGAAGCCTACTGGAAAGAAGACACTGCATAAAACAGAAGACACTGGGATCAAAGCGAATAGAAAAACTAAATGATCAGACAACAAAGGTAAATAAAAGTTTATTTTATTCATAATTTATTAATTGAAATGTGTCAGCTTTTTGAAATGTGCATCTGTGATATTTTGCCTGTAAATTTCATTTCCTTCCTCCATATTAGCATATTCATTTGCATATGTATATATGCAAATGATATGCTAATATGTTCCGCCCATTCTTTGCCCCCCCAAATGAAACAGTCAAACTACGCCTATGAACCCAAACTAAACCTAGTTATGCTTGGGGAGCTGAAATAAGGTTAGAGTGGTCACATAAGAAAATACTTGACCCAAGTGTTGACCTGTAGAGGAAAAGGAAATATATAATAAAGATTACAGTACAGTTAACCGCAATAGAAGAGGAGTTAACCAGTATAGCAGTAGACAGCATATGATACAAAGTAGTAAAAAACTAGGCAACAGAAATAGGAGAAAAACAATTTCATTAGTATATTTCATTATAGCAAGAGTCCCAAATTTTACAGGAGGAATGTCTTTGAAGGAAAGACGATGTAGACAGGAGTCCAAATGCAAAAGTGTCCAGATGAGACAGGAGCAGGCCAAACTGGTGAGTCCACACTGTTGTGTCAGTCAAGTGTTCACGTGGGTCATCTGGTATCAGATGTCAAGGCCTCCATTAGGACCCTAAATTCTTGCTTGGGTTATTATTTTCTTCACCGGTTTCGAGACAAGGGTTCCTATTGAAGCACCTCCCCTTTGTAGCCGGGCTTACCCTTGCAAGAAGGTGTTCTACTCAGGTTGTCTTAGACCTCTTGATGATATGTGGACAGTAGTGACCAGCAACAGAGAATGAAAAACAGTCAGAATGGAAGTGGTAAAGGGATGCCCCCCTAGTGGGTTTGTGTGTGAACAATTTCAAACAGCTCAAAACAAAATAAGGTTAAAATGTAAAACAATACAGAATGTAAGTTCTGTTTTTTTTCAACAAAAGTGTTGCAAACAAGGCAGTGAGAATAATGACAAACAATGAAATACATGAAAAATCCAGAACCATAAGTCCACAATCATACAGTATGAAGTATGGCTGAGTCAAGGCTTGTAGCAGACTTCACATATTTGAATGAGGAAATATGATATTTACATCTTTACAGAAGCGGCAGACAGTCCCTGATCCAGGAAGGGTACTTCGTAAAGGGACAGTTATTGCAGAGTCTCGGACTATTGTGTCTGCAAAGGCATTTATGAAACATGAATCAAACTGTAAACATATGCTTGTACATCTAATAAGCAGACAGAAAGCATGGAACAGAATTTGCATAAAAGCAAAAATGGATAGAGTTTAACAGTTTCTCCAGTAAATGGAGTAGGTCTTAATAATTCTCCTTCCAATAATGCAGCCGTAGGTGGCAGTGTTGGGAGACAAGTGATGCAGCAGAGAAGGTAGGACCGAATTGGTGTCTATAATGGGCAAATCTAGTTGAGGTTAATTTGGAATAATAAATATATTATTATACTAGCCTATTAAAAAAGAGTATACTAGAAAGAGGATACCATATACATTTCCTTAATCAAACATTTCAACATAGCTCTGCACCTTCTTTCACATTCTCTCACCATCTCGACATGCAATATACGCTCAAAATATTCTGCCATGTGACTTTCCAACAATATGCACTTGTAAAAAGTACATTCAAATTACACACGAGCAAGTAAAAAAAACTTTGAAACATCTCTGGAACCTTCCATATCAAATTACCATTTCTATAACCGTTCACATAGTATTACCCAAAAATGAATGGGAATTTTTCAAACATCCATTTGCTTTCTTATGAAAATCTCTACAAATCAAAACATAACTGAAAATCTGTATTATGGTAGCCCCCTCTGGTGGCTAAAATAAGAAGGAAAATAGTTCTCAAATTCAGAAAATAAAAAATAAAGGTGAAATGTATGTAATCAGATTACCTGAACAAGTGATCTCTTATGTAGTTAAAGAGAATACAATTCCACAATAGGGCAGAAAAACAACGGTAGGCATGCAGGAGTAAAGAAACGATGTACTGAGAAGCACATTTTGTTTTCTTTTAGAACAAGTAATAGTAAGCTTTTAACCCAAGTTAATAAAAGTTAGCTATAAAAAAAGTTCAAATCATAATAGAATAAACAAAATGGCACTACACTTTAAAGGGAAAGGGAACTGGGACTTGATATACCACCTTTCTGAGGTTTTAGCCACTTTGAATGTAGTTGCATACATATATTCAGATACTTATTTTGTACCTGGGGCAATGGAGGGTTAAGTGACTTGCCCAGAGTCACAAGGAGCTGCAGTGGGAATCAAACCCAGGTCCCCAGGATCAGAGTCCACTGCACTAACCGCTAGGCTACTCCTCCACTCCATATACCTCCCTCCTGTGAATCAGTGAGCTGTGAAACAGAAAGCAGTTAGGAGCCGTAAAACTTGCGTAAGATAAACAGGACATAATTTATGGGCAGACGAATCTGCACAGGCTAAAATTAAGTACAGTCTATGTTAAGGATCGCTGTACAATAAAGTTCAGAAATCTCTACACACACCCACACACAGTGATGCAGGAGAGCAAACGGAAGGGAAAAAAAACTTTAATTTCTCCTGTACCAGAAAAAGAAAATACAGCTGTTGTGAATCAAAAGAGGCTTGGAGAGAAAGCAGTGAACGGTGAGCAATTTATTATTCAGACAGTTGCTTTTCAGTATAAAGTGACGTCACAAAAAAACCCCCGAACAGTCGGCACTATAAAGGAAGAAATAATGAGTGTTATCTTGTTAACAGTATTGCCTATCTTCAAAGGTTTAAAGGAATCATTGCTGTGGTACAGACAAAATGTTATCTGAAAATCCATTAGAGACGGGATGAACCGCATTCAATACTAGCCATATTTTCTAAAATAGGCATGGTGTTATATACAAGTATATATGATGAATTACCAAAATAGTTTCTTAGAACCAGGAGTACTTCTTGTGTGCATAGCTATTCCAGGGGCAACAAAAAAAACATTCAAAGTCCCCACCGGAATTAAACTGCAGCTGAAACCCTGATGGAGTGCAATGAAATAACTTTTTCTTTTTTAAGGATGTTCAATATACTTCTTTATATCCCACTGGTATAGCTAGGTCAATTAGCAAAAGATCATGAGTAAAGATTATTTACCCTAGCATATCTCAAAGAATACACATCAATTCCATGACCATGAAACATAAATTATTTTTCATAATTGAGAGAAAAGGCTCCTTGCAGGGAATTGTCTCCAGTTACAGTTTTGTTAATGATTCAAAAAGCAGAAAAAAAGAAGCACAGTAAACAGCCAGACAAAAAGAAAGATGCAAACAGAATTTTACAACTTGTGTCCTGTGAAATAAGAGATAAATCAACAAAACAAAAAGCAAACTGCTATTACACTAGGAAAGGAAAATACAGTTATCTTAACGCAAAGGTAGTAGTACACAAACAGTTCTGAGTGAGCAAATAATGCAGACTGTATGTAGATAAAAAAAATTGAATAATATATTTAACCTTCCACAAGTTGGTAGACTTTGAGCAGCTTTGTAAAAAAAAAAAAAGGTTGAGTACTCAAATTATTTTTTTTAATATTTTATTTATTAAATTTACTATATGATCACAAGCAAAAATCTACTTGTATAGAAAAGTAAATTGGTTTACAATCGGAGAATATTAAGAAAAGAAACAAACATTTCTAATAACAAAATTGTTTTTCACCAACTAACACTCAAGTCCACATTTGGGAGATTCAAAATATACAGATATGGATATTAACTAATATAAACACAATAACTTTTACTAGGAATTTGTTATACCTGAGTACCATAAGGATATAGTACATAAGTACATACATAAGTAATGCCATACTGGGAAAAGACCAAGGGTCCATCGAGCCCAGCATCCTGTCCACGACAGCGGCCAATCCAGGCCAAGGGCACCTGGCAAGCTTCCCAAACGTACAAACATTCTATACATGTTATTCCTGGAATTGTGGATTTTTCCAAGTCCGTTTAATAGCGGTTTATGGACTTGTCCTTTAGGAAACCGTCCAACCCCTTTTTAAACTCTGCTAAGTTAACCGCCTTCACCACTTTCTCCGGCAACGAATTCCAGAGTTTAATTACACGTTGGGTGAAGAAAAATTTTCTCCGATTTGTTTTAAATTTACTACACTGTAGTTTCATCGCATGCCCCCTAGTCCTAGTATTTTTGGAAAGCGTGAACAGACGCTTCACATCCACCTGTTCCACTCCACTCATTATTTATATACCTCTATCATGTCTCCCCTCAGCCGTCTCTTCTCCAAGCTGTATAGCCCTAGCCTCCTTAGTCTTTCTTCATAGGGAAGTTGTCCCATCCCCGCTATCATTTTAGTCGCCCTTCGCTGCACCTTTTCCAATTCTACTATATCTTTCTTGAGATGCGGCGACCAGAATTGAACACAATACTCAAGGTGCGGTCGCACCATGGAGCGATACAACGGCATTATAACATCCTCACACCTGTTTTCCATACCTTTCCTAATAATAACCAACATTCTATTTGCTTTCTTAGCCGCAGCAGCACACTGAGCAGAAGGTTTCAGTGTGTTATCGACGACGACACCCAGATCCCTTTCTTGGTCCGTAACTCCTAACGTGGAACCTTGCATGACGTAGCTATAATTCGGGTTCTTTTTTCCCACATGCATCACCTTGCACTTGCTCACATTAAACATCATCTGCCATTTAGCCGCCCAGTCTCCCAGTCTCGTAAGGTCCTCTTGCAATTTTTCACAATCCTGTCGCGATTTAACGACTTTGAATAACTTTGTGTCATCAGCAAATTTAATTACCTCGCTAGTTACTCCCATCTCTAAATCATTTATAAATATACCGCAAAAACATTTCTATTAAAGACCAATTATCTTTCTCCAGTCACAATTCCTTTTGATGTTAAAAAGATTGAGAGCTGAATGGGATCAAAGAACACATTTGTTTGCTTGATGTTTAATAACGCATTTACAGGGGTATCTAAGGAAAAAGATTGCCCCCATTTGGACCAGGTTTCATAATTAAGAATCTTTGTCGTCTCTTCTGCGTATCTTTGGTAACATCAGGAAACACACTAATCTTCAACCCTAGAAAATTTTCTCTCTATTCTGGAAAAATTGTCTCAATAACCAATTTTTATACGGTGTTAATGTTGATGGCGTTACCAATTCACTATCCGAGGCCTCTAGAATCTCTGAAATATCAAGTGGGACACTAGGAGCTGATTGTGGTTTTAAAGGCAAATAGTATATTTGTGAAAAAGGAGGAATTGCCTCTTCAGTTATTCCCAGAATTTCTTTAATATATCTCCGTAGCATATCTCTTGGGGATATCATAGGCTGTTTGGGAAAATTCAAAAATCTAAGATTGTTATTTCTTATCGAATTATCTAGAAACTCAGTTTTTCTTCTAAGAAATGTTAAGTCTCTAATCATATGTTCCCATCTGTATCTATACTTTGAAATTCTTATTCTATAATGTGTATATGTTGTTCATGGGCGTAGACTGGGGGGGCGAGGGGGAGCATTGCCCCCCCAAATGACGACGACTGGAATGGCGACTTTTACCCGAAGTCACAGCAACGAACGGGCAGGCAGCGCTGCGGTAGTAAAAGCAACAAAGAGGCAGGTTCGACGACTCGTCCTTCTCTTCCCTGAACTCTGCGTCCCACCTTCCTCTGACGTCATTTCCTTTCAGGCAGGCGGGACGCTGAGAGGGCAGGGAAGTGAAAGACAGAGTCGAACCTGCCTCCTTGTTGCTTTTACTACCGCCGCCTGCCCGCCCGTTTGTCGCTGCAGCTTCAGGAGTGGAATAGAAGTGAGCCACCCTATCTCGTCCACTGTAAGTAAGGAAGACATTTCCACTCCCCCGCGCAGCTGTCGCCGTTCACTTAACACAGCAAGCAAACATATGTTCTTCTAATTCCAGTAGCATCCACAAACTCATGATGGAGGCTTGGAAAAAGTTTTTAGCAAGTATGACTAGTCTTCCCCTTCTTTTACCCTTTCTGTGTGTTGGAGTAAGTTATATCCTGATGGGCAGCATAAGTGTGGTGAGATTGGGCAGTCAACCTCAGTAAGCCATGTCTCGGAGATGGACAGGAAACCTATTCAGTTGATTCCAGGAGGTCTCTTAGAATTAAGACTATTCTTGACCAATCTGGCGTTTACATATATGGCTGGCACAGAGTTAGGGGTGCCTTTAGGGATTGTGGCAGTGTCATTTCTAGTAAGCATTTTGAGATGTGTAATCCGGGTTGGTAAGAGCCTTTTGATGGATGAGGTGTAGTGGGGTGAGAGAGAACTCATTTGCTCATTATTTTAACAAATAAGTTACAAGACTTATACAGATAAGTTATTGAAGCAATGCATCTTTGAAACTTAAAAGTGGCACCATCATTTCCCAGGCTTGTGCTCTCGATACTCTTTCATTCACTCATTTCTGTGTAGTATTTAGTCTGCACACTTGATTCACAAACGCATAAGAATGTAATAGTTGCCCTACTGGGTCAGACCTAGGGTACAATTTACCCACTGACCTGTTTCCAACATTGGCCACTCCAGATTACATATACCAAGTGTCAGTTTATTTTTTTGGGGGGAAGAGAGAGAATATAAGTTCTTTGGGCTTCTAGATAAATTAGAACCAGCCTCTACCAGATGGTAGACAGGACGCATAAAGACACAGGAGAATGGTGGACATGGTAAGAGAAAAAATATCAAATGGAAAGAAGACATTGCATAAAACAGAAGACACTGGGACCAAAGCAAATAGAAAAACTAAATGATCAGACAACAAAGGTAGAAAAAAGTAATGTATTCAGAATTTATTAATTGGAATATGTCAGCTTTTTGAAATGTGCATCTGTGATATTTTGCATGTAAGTTTCAATTTTTCTTGTATTGCTGCATGCTGAGTCTGACTTCTTGAGTTAACTTTCCAGTTCAGTATTTTGCCTTCATATTTTTAGATTTCTTGTTCCTTGTGTCATGTCTTTTTCATGTGTGATCAAGGAGCAGTATTCTGCTAGCGTGTAGTATTTGCAGCCCTTTTTGTTATGCTTTTTTCATGAGGTAGTGTATTGGTGTTTTAGAGCCTGGTGTAATTACAGTTCTGCCTTTTCACACATACGGTTGTAGCTCGTCCTGTCCTTGGAATTAGTGCTGTTATGGTTTAGTAAGGATATGAGTGTGTTTTTGCACAAGTTTCTGTATAGCGTTTTGCAGTGGAGAGAGGGTGTGCTGGGTAAGGAGGAAAGAAGGAAGGGAGAGCTGGCTTGATATCTCATACATATTCATTATGGTTATTCCCCAAAAAAGCCAGCACTTTTTCCCTTCCTTCCTTCCTCCGTATTAGCGTATTCATTTGAGTATATATATATATATGCAAATGAATATGCTAATATGCTCCGCCCCATCCTTTGCCCCCCAAATGAAACAGTCAAACTACACCCATGATGTTGTTGTAGCATTTTGTAAGCCACATTGAGCCTGCAAATAGGTGAGAAAATGTGGGATACAAGTGCAGCAAATAAATAAATAACTTCTTGATGTAATTGTGTTTCTTTAATTTCTTTTTTTAATTCCTCATTTTGAATTTTTAAAGTGTCCACTCTAGAGTCAATATCTTTAGTCTTAAGATCTAAGTTTGTAATTTCTTGGGTCAGTTGTTTAATCTGTGGGCTAAGTGCTTTCCTCAAATCCATTATTAATGTGCACAAAATATCCAGGGTAACTTCTTTGGGCTTCTCCATCGAAATAGGAAAATTAAACTTTACCTCTGTTTCAATAGGTGGATTGTTTCCTTGTGCTCCATCCAGTCTCTCTTCCCTTGTGGCTGGAGGAGTTGTTAACGCTCCCTCCCTCTGGTTGTGCAATTCTCCTCCAAGCCAAGCTCCCTCAACAGATGTCTCCACCTCCCTTCTTGCTTCCCCCATGCCTCATTCAGCCACATGGAGGAAAGCCGCCAATATAGGAGTGCTACTCCCAGAGGGTTGAGGAAGAGGAACTGTTCGGTCGGGGCTGAGCAAAAGCTCTAGCCCTTGGGTCGGTCCGGGGTCTCCATTCACCCCTGGTCCGGCCAGCGGGCTGCTTCCCGACGATATCGGTGTCAATGTTCTCTGAACAAAGGATTGCAATGTGGATTGATTAGAAGGAAGATTCTGCTGCGAAGGAGCAGAGGAGGAAGGACGGCCCCTGCGCTTCTGCATTACCAAGTCACAGTAGCTCAGAGAGACTGTAGGTACGTCAGGTATACACGGCGGCCATCTTGAATCTCTAACTTGAGTACTCAAATTCTGCTCCAAAAATATTCAGCAAAAGGGAATCCTCCCATAAAAAACTGAGTTACAATGCATTGGGGGGGGGGGGGTTCTCCGGAAAATTTAGACATATGCTAGCAAAATTTTCTCTAGCAAGAAAGCATAACAAATAAAGACAAAGATATAAATGCATAAAGGTGGGTAAAGGTGATCAGTCTCTATCCACCCGACACACACAAATACAGACAAAGTAACTTACTAAAGAATCTGGGACAATTCATTTGTATTTGGGATAACTACTATTCTTCAGTCTAATAGCTTAAGCATTGTTCTTCAGAACATTACAGTTGAGCAGAGTGATCATAGGGTCCTTATAATCTGCTTGGGTACGAACCACGCATAGTCACTGAGAACGGCGTGGGTCCGGGTTCCACAAGGGGAACGATTGCTGGACAGGGGGATTATTATGCTGGACATGCCTATGAAAGGACTGTGGATTTTGGCAGCATTCGGAAGCAAAATGACCTAGCCGATGGCAGCGCCAACACTTAATATGTGCGCGACGATTTGAGCTGGCAACTTCTGGTTGCCGCAAAACATTGGAAGCCTGGTCTATTTTGTCAAGGGTAGTCATAGCGTCAACCTGTGTCTGACCTAGATAAGCATTGCCCGAAGGGATGGGGAATAACAGGGAGTTCACTGGTTTAGAGGGCTGGGTTAGAAGTTCGTTGGAGAACCCTGACTCATATGGAGGCGGAGCCCCCTCACATGGAGGTGGAGCTTTAGGTGCGGCCACGTTCAAAGGTGGATGCACCTGGTTTTGGGAAGGATGCAGAGATTTGGGATTACCTTTCTGCGCCCCAGTAAGGATAAATATCGCATTAAGGTATTTATCAAAAGGGAAAAACTTTAGAACAGTCTCTAGGGGCGTGGCCATGGTCAGAAAAGTATATGGCACAAAGAGTGGCACAAAAGGTGTTATGTAATTATGTGCTTAGCTATATTAGAATTTGAAAGGAGTTTAACAGACTAAGTAGCACTAAATGAAAATGCAACAAGGCTGGCACTGTACCTAAATCTGCTTTAAAAATTGATCCAAAAAATAAAGTGAATTATATACTTACCTCTCTTCAGAACTCTCCACTCTTCATGGGTACTCCTCCAAGGCTTGCGTCACACATTGCAATCGAGGGAGGGCTCACAAACGGAGCTACTGAAATACCCCACGTTTACCCAGGCGACCTGCGAATGCATCTGAGTAAGAAAAGTGGGTTGCCCACGGTAATTCGCAGAGCCACTTCAACTTTGGCTCACCGGGACAAGACACAGTAATATCGTAATATCTATACTTAGTAGTCAAGGGACTGAGCGAACCCCGCATTCTAAACCTGAGACTAATGCGTCCACCAATTAAATCCTTTTTTACCAGGAGCCATTACAAGAAACTTAAGACATGGCCGCCCAAAAATGCCCTTACCACACACAGATTGATCAATTCAAACCTAGGACAGGTAATAATTAAAAAATAGGGGTACTGTAGGTCTAGATTTGGAAATAAAAAATACAGATAATCAGGGGGACAATTTGGATAGTGCCCCATATAGAGGCACCCTGGCAATCACTCCTTTGTGTTCACAAAGGGACGTAGGGCCGCAACACTCCTCTAGAAACGGACCCTAAAAACCACTACTTTGTAAAGGGACAGTAGATTCCCAATACTCGTATGCAAAGGGACGTAGACCCGCAACACTCCTCTTTTTTTTTTTTTTTTTTTTGTAGAGGGAAACCAGTTCTACTTGGGACTGCAACTCTCCACTTTAAGTGGGTAACCAGCCCAAACCCTCCTTTGCAGAGAGCACCAGGAGCCTACCTAAGACTGCAACACTCCACCCATTTCCGCAGTGGGAAACCAGTCTCAACCTCTCCTGTACAAAGTGTAGAACCCTAAAAAACACCTTGGTAGAGGTTAAGTAGGCGCTCAACACTCCCTCTGTCAGGGGAAACAGCAGCCGCAGGCACACAACACTCCCTGTTTGAGGGGAAACAGCAGCCACAAAAGACTTCAGCACTCCACCTTGTAGTGGGAAACAAGTCCGGAACCTCTACAAAGGGGTGGGAGTCAGTATCCATTTTCTCTTAAGTGGATACTGTCTAACAGAAAAAAATGCAGTTGGAAGCCAGAAACGGTAATCTTGCTGATAATTCAGAAAGCAAAGGTAGGTAGAAGTGAGAGCAAACTGTAAGGCAGGATGACGGAAGATACCTAGCTCTCATTACAGAGCAGGCCTATAAAAAAGCTGTTCCTCTCACAGTGCACAGCAGGAAAAGCACAAGAAAAGAAGCAGAACATTGCCGGCTCTCTAATTATAGAGCATAAGGCATACAAAAAAAAGTAGAGAACAGACCCCAGGATTACTTTTAAACTAAGTGTGCCAATTCTGCTTCAGCGGTTCAAACCATCATTGGCTTGAAGTGCTCGTGCTATCTGTGCTGACAGAACCTGAAGGGCTCATGCCATAAACAATCTCGCTTTGGTAGGTTTCCTGGAAAAAAGAACCTTGCACAATGAGCTGAGCTCCGTCTGACTTAAATTTAGAGAGAAAAGAATTGTATTTAAAGGTGGCAGACCCATTTATTCATTTAATCCCAGAGGAACAGGCAAAACGTAGCCTCTGCTACCATAATGAATATAAGAGAGGCTACAAAAAAAGCTATAAGTTGGCTATAAGGCCGTGGTATTAATAGTTTGGGCAGGTGAGGCAATATTCTCAGTCTGTTTTGCACAGTCTGAGTATAAACCCTCTCAACAATTAGAAAGACACACTGGGATAGAAGAAGATATTTTATTAGCATCTCACCAAAGGCAGTACAGGCAATTAGGCATTCATATCTGGAACATGGTGGAACAGCACTTCGCGACACACAGCAGATGCAGTCTGTCTTCTCTCTTCAGCCTTCTGCTCTGATACCCTTGCAGACTGCCCTTTTTATACCTTTCTGGTACCATTCATTTCTATGGACCATAACTTTCTCACCAGAACTCTTTGGCCCTTATCGGTTGATAACAATGACTTCACAAGTTTTCCAAATTCTAAGTATCAACAAATGATGTTCATGTCAACATCTGTTAATTAATGACTTCACATGTTCCCAAACCTTCCTCCAGCCCCCCCTTTGGATGTTCTCATCTTACTTGCACCTGACCCACTACTATCTTCCACTAGCCAAAACATCTTTGCTCATGACTTCTTGCTGGTGCCAGTCTCGCTATTGTTTATAGAGCAGATTCCCCCTCCCTCTGTCTGTCCTCAGTTGCTTACTTCAGCATTTGCTGCAGTGAAATGTATCTGTGTCAGAGATGATCTTTGATTTTTAGAGGCCTAACTCTTAGCCTGAGCCCTTGGCCTGTATTTCACTGAGGGCAAGTGACAGCATATTTCTACACAATTTATTGTTCTGCCCAGTGCTTTTTTTGTAGAAAAAAAGGTGCCGGTACTCATTATGGGCGGGGTCACCACATATGGCTCCACCCCTATGATAGCCACACCCACATTAACCACACCCCCTATACCAGCCATGGCGCAGATAAACAGACATCATTGAAAATATTACAGTACTATAGGAGAAAAAAATAACGTGATTTTTTTTCATTATAAATAATCTCTGTAAGCTCTTACAGCTCCAGTATACCCAGTGCAAAATAAGACAGCCAATGTAAATTCTCAAATTGGACATATTACAAACATTAAAATGAAAATAAAATGATTTTTTTCTACCTTTGTTGTCTGGTGACTGTTTTTCTTTCCATATTGGTCCCAGTCTGTGATTCTCCTTTCCTTTATTTTCGCTTAACTCTTCTGTGCCATTTGTCATTTTTGTCTCCTTTTTCTTTGCTTTCTTCAATATTTTTCAGGCTCTCTCTCTGTCCAGATTTAATTCATTCTTACTATCCATTCTTTAATTTCCTTCATCTACCTGTGGCTTTTCATCTTTTCCTCACCCTTGTTCTCCCCATGCCCCTTCCTCTTATTCTCCAGTCTTTCTCTATTCCCCTTTTCCATCCAGCAGCTCTGCTTTCTCTCCCCATCCTTCCAGTGTCTCCCCTATTTCTTTCTGCATTCTTCCATCCAGCGTCTTCCCTCTTTCTCTCCCTATCCTTCCGTTTTCCCTCGCTCTCTCCCCATCCTTCCATCTGTTTTTCCCTCTCTCTCCCCATCCTTCCATCTGTTTTTCCCCCTCTCTCCCCATCCTTCCATCTGTTTTCCCTCTCTCTTTCCCCATCCTTCCATCTGTTTTCCCTCTCTCTTTCCCCATCCTTCCATCTGTTTTCCCTCTCTCTTTCCCCATCCTTCCATCTGTTTTTCCCTCTCTCTCCCCATCCTTCCATCTGTTTTTCCCTCTCTCTCCCCATCCTTCCATCTGTTTTTCCCCTCTCCCCAATCCTTCCATCTGTTTTCCCCTCTCTCTCCCCAATCCTTCCCTCTGTTGTTTTCCCTCTTTCTCTCTCTCCCCAATCCTTCCCTGTTGTTTTCCCTCTTTCTCTCTCTCTCCCCATCCTTCCATCTGTTTTTCCACTCGCTCCCCAATCCTTCCATCTGTTTTTCCCTCTCTCCCCATCCTTCCATCTGTTTTCCCCTCTCTCTCCCCAATCCTTCCCTCTGTTGTTTTTCCTCTCTCTCCCCAATCCTTCCCTCTGTTGTTTTCCCTCTTTCTCTCTCTCCCCAATCCGTCCCTCTGTTGTTTTCCCTCTTTCTCTCTCCCCAATCCTTTCCTCTGTTGTTTTCCCTCTTTCTCTCTCTCCCCAATCCTTCCCTCTGTTGTTTTCCCGCTTTCTCTCTCCCCAATCCTTCCCTCTGTTGTTTTCCCTCTTTCTCTCTCTCCCCAATCCTTCCCTCTGTTGTTTTCCCTCTCTCTCTCTCTCCCCAATCCTTCCCTCTGTTGTTTTCCCTCTCTCTCTCTCTCCCCAATCCTTTCCTTTGTTGTTTTCCCTCTCTCTCTCTCTCCCCAATCCTTCCCTCTGTTGTTTTCCCTCTCTCTCTCTCTCCCCAATCCTTCCCTCTGTTGTTTTCCCTCTTTCTCTCTCTCCCCAATCCTTTCCTCTGTTGTTTTCCCTCTTTCTCTCTCCCCAATCATTCCCTCTGTTGGTTTCCCTCTCCCTGCCAAGTTTCCCGCGAAGGCGCGAAGTCGCGATGCACGCGGCACCAGCCCCTATTTCTGGCCGCTGCTGCTTCTCCTGTTGAGCAGCAGCGGCCGCTACACAAAGAAAAACAAGATTTAAAAAAAAAAATTGAAACCTGGCTGAACGCGGCACCCCGGCACTGTAGACAGCTATTAGGCATTGACTGTTGCCCTGCAGCCGCTCCTCCTCTTGCCTCTACGTCACTGCCCCTGGAGGAAGACCCCGGAGGAGCGCAGTGACGTAGAGGCAAGAGGAGGAGCGGCTGCGGGGCAACAGCCAATGCCTAATGGCTGTCTACAGTGCCGGAGTGCCGCGTTTCAGCCAGGTTTGAAGTTTTTTAAAAATCTTTTTCTTTGTGTAGCGGCCGCTGCTGCTCAATAGGAGAAGCAGCAGCGGCCGGAAATGGGGGCTGGCACTGCGTGCGGGACATGGACTCACGGGGCGGGGGGAGCAAAAAAAAAAGGTGCCGGTACGCCGTACCGTTGCGTACCGGCACAAAAAAAGCACTGGTTCTGCCTCTCTCTCTCTCTCTCTCTCTCTCTGTCAAGATTTAATTCATTTGTACTATCCATTCTTTAATTTCCCTTTTTACTTTATGGCTTTTCATCTTTTCTTCACTTTTGTTCTCCACATGCCCCTTACAATTATTCTCCAGTCTTTCACTAACTCTGTCCTCTCCCCCTTTCCATCCAGCATCTCTCCTCTTTCTCTTCCCTTCCTTCCAGTGTCTCCCCACCTCTTTCTCTCTGCATCCTTCCATCCAGCGTCTTTTCTTTCTCTCCCTATCCTTCCGTTTTCCCTCGCTCTCTCCCCATCCTTCCATCTGTTTTCCCCTCTCTCTCCCCAATCCTTCCCTCTGTTGTTTTCCCTCTTTCTCTCTCTCCCCAATCCTTCCCTGTTGTTTTCCCTCTTTCTCTCTCTCTCCCCATCCTTCCATCTGTTTTTCCACTCGCTCCCCAATCCTTCCATCTGTTTTTCCCTCTCTCCCCATCCTTCCATCTGTTTTCCCCTCTCTCTCCCCAATCCTTCCCTCTGTTGTTTTTTCCTCTCTCTCCCCAATCCTTCCCTCTGTTGTTTTCCCTCTTTCTCTCTCTCCCCAATCCGTCCCTCTGTTGTTTTCCCTCTTTCTCTCTCCCCAATCCTTTCCTCTGTTGTTTTCCCTCTTTCTCTCTCTCCCCAATCCTTCCCTCTGTTGTTTTCCCGCTTTCTCTCTCCCCAATCCTTCCCTCTGTTGTTTTCCCTCTTTCTCTCTCTCCCCAATCCTTCCCTCTGTTGTTTTCCCTCTCTCTCTCTCTCCCCAATCCTTTCCTTTGTTGTTTTCCCTCTCTCTCTCTCTCCCCAATCCTTCCCTCTGTTGTTTTCCCTCTCTCTCTCTCTCCCCAATCCTTTCCTTTGTTGTTTTCCCTCTCTCTCTCTCTCCCCAATCCTTCCCTCTGTTGTTTTCCCTCTTTCTCTCTCTCCCCAATCCTTTCCTCTGTTGTTTTCCCTCTTTCTCTCTCCCCAATCATTCCCTCTGTTGGTTTCCCTCTCCCTGCCAAGTTTCCCGCGAAGGCGCGAAGTCGCGATGCACGCGGCACCAGCCCCTATTTCTGGCCGCTGCTGCTTCTCCTGTTGAGCAGCAGCGGCCGCTACACAAAGAAAAACAAGATTTAAAAAAAAAAATTGAAACCTGGCTGAACGCGGCACCCTGGCACTGTAGACAGCTATTAGGCATTGACTGTTGCCCTGCAGCCGCTCCTCCTCTTGCCTCTACGTCACTGCCCCTGGAGGAAGACCCCGGAGGAGCGCAGTGACGTAGAGGCAAGAGGAGGAGCGGCTGCGGGGCAACAGCCAATGCCTAATGGCTGTCTACAGTGCCGGAGTGCCGCGTTTCAGCCAGGTTTGAAGTTTTTTAAAAATCTTTTTCTTTGTGTAGCGGCCGCTGCTGCTCAATAGGAGAAGCAGCAGCGGCCGGAAATGGGGGCTGGCACTGCGTGCGGGACATGGACTCACGGGGCGGGGGGAGCAAAAAAAAAAAGGTGCCGGTACGCCGTACCGTTGCGTACCGGCACAAAAAAAGCACTGGTTCTGCCTCTCTCTCTCTCTCTCTCTCTCTCTGTCAAGATTTAATTCATTTGTACTATCCATTCTTTAATTTCCCTTTTTACTTTATGGCTTTTCATCTTTTCTTCACTTTTGTTCTCCACATGCCCCTTACAATTATTCTCCAGTCTTTCACTAACTCTGTCCTCTCCCCCTTTCCATCCAGCATCTCTCCTCTTTCTCTTCCCTTCCTTCCAGTGTCTCCCCACCTCTTTCTCTCTGCATCCTTCCATCCAGCGTCTTTTCTTTCTCTCCCTATCCTTCCATCGAGCACCTTCCCTCATTCTCTCCTACTCTTCCATCCAGCGTCTTCCCTCTTTCTGTCCCCTACTTCTAGCATTTTTTCTCTTTCTCTCCCTCCTTTTATTCAGCATTTCTCCTCTTTCTCTCTCCATCTGACCAGCCAGGGTCTCCCCTTGCTCCCCTTCCTTCTCCTCAACAGCTTGTCTCTCCCCTGCCCTTTTCCATTTCCCCTTTTCTCCCACCATCTTTCCATTCATCTCTTTCTCTCTGTACCCCTCTTCTATCCAGCATCCCCACTCTTCTTTCTTTCCATCCAGTGTCTCCCCTCTCACCTCCATCCAGCATGTCCCCTTTCTCTCTCCCATCCAACATCTCCCCTCGCTCTCTACCTTCTGTCCAGTGTCTCCCTCCTTTCATCCATCTCCTCTCTCGTCCTCCTTTCATCTAGTGTCTCCCCTTTTTCTGTCCCCATCCAATTTCTTTGATCTATCTCCCCCCTCCATGCAACATACACACCGACACACTCTTTCTTCCTACTTTCCTTCTAAACAAAATCTTTTTTTCTATTCTCCTCCACTCCAGCACTTTTTGTTTCCCTGTACCTTAGTTCCCCAGGCAACCAAGCGGCTGCTATCTCCTGGGATCAGCTAGGGAGCTCAGCTGCATCCCTTCTACACGCTGCCACTGTGAGCAGCCTCAGCAAAAGAAGAAAATGAAGTGCGGGACCGCAGCAGCCTTCAGGCATGCGCTGTCGGTCTGCCGGTCCTCTGCCCCTGGAACAGGAAATTGACGTCAGTGGGGGCAAAGGACAGCAGAGCCGACAGCACATGCTTGAAGGCTGCTGCGGCCCTGCAATTCATTTTCTTCTTTTCCTGAGGCTGCTCACAGAGATGCAGCGGAGGATCATCTCAGCCATAGGAGCCAACTTTTCAAAATGATTGGGGGTGCTAATTTTTTTTTTTTTACAGGTGGTGCAGTCCCCCCTCCCTCTCCCCGTCCCCCCTCCACCGTCTCCCTCCCTCTCCCTTCGAATTCCAGGCCTCTCTCCCTCCCCCCCCCTTCCTTTGAGTTCCAGGCCCCCCTCCCTCCCCTCTCTCTCTCCTTTCCCTCCCCCTTCCTCCGAGTTCCAGGGTTCCCTCCCTTCCTCCAAGTTCCACAGTGCCCCCTCCCTCCCTCTGAGTTCCAGGGTCCCCCTCCCTCTGAGTTCCAGGGTCCTTCCTCTGAGATCCAGGGTCCCCCCTCCCTCCCAGTTCCAGGGTCTCCCCCCTCTGAGTTCCACAGGGTCCCTCCCGAGTTCCACAGGGGGTCGTCCTCCCTCCCTCCGAGTTCCAGGGTCGTCGTTCCAGGCCCCCTCCCTCCGAATTTTAAAAGCCATCTTGACTTACCTTGTCAGGGTTACGGTGGCCGGCAGCAGCGGTAAAAAGCATGCAGGCTCGGCCCTTAGTTTGGTTTTCCCTTCTCTCTTTCTCAGCTCTGGTCCTGCCCTTGCGGAAACAGGAAATGAGGGTGGGACCAGAGCTGAGAGAGAGAGAAGGGAAAACCAAACTAAGGGCCGAGCCTGCACGCTTTTTACCGCTGCTGCTGCCGGCCGCCGTAACCCCGACGAGGTAAGTCAAGATGACTTAAAATTCAGAGGGAGGGGCTTGGAACTCCCAAGTCTGTTTGAGGGGCAGGCGTTTGTGGAGCATGTCAGTGCCTTCTGAGGCGACTAAGTGCTGCTCCCGGTGTGGGGACCGGAGAGCAGCGTCAGGGGAGTATGAGTCATGCCGCCGTCAGCCCACAGTGGGTGTTCAGCGCGACAGGGATTCCCCTCAGGTGTCTGGTGAGTCGGAACCGCAGGGGATAGTTTCGGCAGTTTCCTCAGGGCAGTTAGTGCAGCGTGCGTTGGCGGGTTCCATTTTTTCCTCTCAGGTGCGACCAGCTCCGCATGTGGCGGTTGACAGACAAGAGGCACAGCGCACTTCTGTGGCACAGGCTCCGATGGAGGAAAGCAATTTAGAGGGAGCAGGGGAGTTCCTTTTTCCCCAGATTTTGTTTTATTAATGCACAATGCCTTTCTTCTGAAGAAGTCAGGAGCTTCTCTTCAGGCAGCCCTGTCTCTTCCTCAGCAAACTTCGGTTGCTGCAGCCTCTCAGTTTTTCCTGCCAAAACATCCCCGGGTGAAGATTTTGGATCCCGAGGAGCTATCAGACACAGATGGCCTGCTGGTAGAGGGACACAACCCACAAGTCTCTGGATTGATCTATTGGGACTAATGGAAAGAAAATTATCAGTTAAGAATTAATTTTTCCTTCTTCTCCACCACCTGTTGCGGGACCACCCTTTCCGTGAAGAAATACTCCCTGACATTACTCCTGAGTCTGCCCCCCTTCAACCTCAATTCATGTCCTTCAGTTCTACCGCCTTCCCATCTCCGGAAAAGGTTCATTTGCGGATTAATACCTTTCAAATATTTGAATGTCTGTATCATTTCACCCCTGTTTCTCCTTTCCTCCAAGGTACACATGATCAGGTCAGCAAGTCTCACCTCGTATGGTTTGCAATGCAAATCCCCATAGGCGGTCGGTGGCCCAATTGTCTGGGGAGGCTAAAGGGGGCGGGGTTAGGGGGCAGGGGCGGGGCTTACATCCATAATTGTCTGACAACACACAGAAAAAAAAATAAGTAAAAATAAAATAATCACAATTAATACCTTTAATTAAATGTAGATATTAGATATGTATCATATGTCAAAGAAGAAAGTGGTTGCTCAAAGCATATACTAACCACAATTGCTCAACTGCAAAACACTATGCACAACTTTGTGCAAAAACACACTCATAACCTTACTGTACCATAAATATTATACTGGGCAGACCTAATACACCGATATACCACCATACGGAAAATGCAGACCATCAACAATATGAAACAAGGGATCATAATATCATAATACGTGTAGAGCCAAAAAACACCCTTTTAGGGTGGCTAGTGTTCACAATGAGCTCCTTTTATTAATGACCATATGTAGATCCTTCAAGAGGTAGTGTGTCATGATTTAGGCTCTACACCCTTTCTGATGTTTTGGTGCCACCTCAGTAAGACCAACACACAATTTCTCCACTGCAAAACACTAAACACAAACTTGTGCAAAAACACACTCATAACCTTACCAAACCATAACAGCACTAATTCCAAGGACTGGACGAGCTACAACCTTATGCGTGGAAAGGCAGCACTATAATTACACCTGGCTCTAAAACACCAGTACACAACCTGGTGAAACAAAACAAAAACAAAACAAAAAGGGCTGCAAATACTACACGCTAGCAGAATACTGCATCTTGATCACACATGAAAAAAACATGACACAACAGATATGAAGGCACAATACTGAACTGGAAAGTTACCTCAAGAAGTCAGACTCATCACAGACAGTTCCAGCGTCCCCCTCCCTCCCTCCCTCCCTCCCTCACAGACAGTTCCAGGGTCCCCCTCCCTCACAGACAGTTCCAGGGTCCCTCTTCCCTCCCAGCCAGTTCCAGGGTCCCCCCTCCCTCCCTCCCTCCCTCCCTCACAGACAGATCCAGGGTCCCCCCTCCCCCCTCCCTCACAGACAGTTCCAGGATCCCCCTCCCCCCTCCCAGACAGTTCCAGGGTCCCCCCTCCCTCCCTCCATCACAGACAGTTCAGGGTCCCCCTCACAGACAGTTCCAGGGTCCCCCCTCCCTCACAGACAGTTCCAGGGCCCCCCTCCTTCGCTCCCTTCGAGTTCCAGGCTTCCTCCAAATTAAAATTGTTGAAAAAATGTTAGTCATACATAGAAATACATTGATATATTGTGGATTAATTTCAAGGAGATTTAACCCTGTTATTGTGGACAAATTAATTTGAATATAAGGGGAAGGATGGCCTCAATTGGCTGGGACACCAAGACGGGAATGTCAGTTGATCGTATTAAGGACTTAATGCATAGGCGCCCGGTATAAGAGGCTTGGGGAGGCTAAGCCTCCCCAGCCGCAAGCCCCAAGCGTCTCTTTCTTTCTTTTTTTTTAAATTTTTTTATTTATCATTTTACTTAATTACATTCACATTTATCACGTAAATGTAAGGAAAAACAGAAATGAATATAAGGAAAAAGAAGCAAGCGTCTCTTTCTCTCTCTCTCTCTTAGTCATCTATCATATCTCATGGTGTTAGAGCAGCAGTGAAAAGCATTGCAGGCTGCTGGGCTCCGTGCTTTATTTTGCCTTCTCTCTCTCTCTCTCAGCTCTGGCCCGCCCTTGCGTAAACAGGAAATGAAGGCTTAGCCTCCCCAAGCCTCTTATACCGGGCGCCTATGCTTTAAGTCCTTAATACAATCAACTGAAAGTCCTGTCTTGGTGTCTCAGCCAATTGAGGCCATCCTTCCCTTTATATTCAAATTAATTTGTCCACAATAACAAGGTTAAATCTCCTTGAAATTAGTCCACAATATATCAATGTATTTCTATGTATGACTAATACATTTTTTCAACAATTTTAATTCTTGATATTTGTGATACTGTGGTGTGAGTTATCTAAGTAAAAATAGCAAGAATTAAAATTGTTGAAAAAATGTATTAGTCATACATAGAAATACATTGATATATTGTGGACTAATTTCAAGGAGATTTAACCCTGTTATTGTGGACGTCCTTATTTTTAAAGTACATCTTCAACAACCAGGCCTTATCTGGTGCCAAAGCAACCATTGTCAATAAAGTAGATGATATTTCGGGGGATCCAAGATGGCAGCTTGATCCTGTCTCGGAGCTCCACGCAGTTCTAATCCTCGAAATGCTGAAGCGGAGAGGAAGGTCGGCGGCTGCTGGGACCCCAAGCCGGCCGTCAGCTTCAATACTGGGTCCTACAGAATCTTTTCTGCGGAGACCGGAGGTGGTTGAGGTAATGGGAGGCGGCATGTTGACGGCATCTGGGCAAAGTGGAGATCCGCCGCCGCCCCTGCTTGAGGTCACGCTAAACCCCATACAAGGAGCTGCCCCCCCCCTACAGCCTAGATGTGCGAGTTCTCCAGAGCGATCTCTTCTTCGATTGCCAGAAGGCGAAATTGAGGGTGAGAGATTGGGATCCCGGGGAGAGCAACTGAAGAATGAAGGAGTGGTGAACTCAAATTTAGACTCTGCCTCCAGGGAAATAGCAGGAGATCGTTTGGCAAGTGAAAAAGAAGCTGATGATAACAACTCAACAGACAAGGTACAGACTTTAAATTTTCCACAATTTCTATTTAAATTTTCCACAATTTCTACAAGAGAAACCGGCCAAAGTAACTCTAGAAAATTTATGGACTTTAATTGTTAACCTGGGTAAAGTTTTATGCCCTCAAACCCAGGCTTTAGAGACCAGGACAAAAAAATTAGGAGAAATGGAAATAGTAAGCAATGAAATAAAGAAAACTGTAGAAAAGGTAGAAACTCAAGAAAAGACTGTTGCTCAATTACAAACAATTCAAACAACTATGATAAAGATAATATATATATGTGGAAGAAGATCGAGACTCTGGAAAATTCCCTGAGATCAAATAACTTAAGACTATTGAATTTCCCTAAGGTGCCATCGGTAACACCTAGGGAAATGTTAAATAGATATTTTAAGGACATTTTTGGACTTAAAGAAGATACTATTCCTCCTTTCTCCCAGGTATACTACCTTCCAAGTAAACTGACAGAAGCACAAATGTCCACTAATCAAGCAGAACCCTCTTTAGATGTTTCAGCTATTTTAGAATCCTCTGATACAGATTTGGCTGCTTCTTCTACTTTATTGGCAACTGTCACGTTAACTTTGGATAAAGTATGGATTATGAAAATGTTCTTTAAAAACAAAGATAAAGAATTCCTTGTAACCAAACGCTCTGTGGGGTTGAGAGAATGTTAATTTTATTGACAATTATCTGAGCTCTGATAAAATATGACACCTCGATGTTAGACAGGTTTTCTAAATTATTTTGGATAATGTATTAATTCCCTTTTTTTTCCACAATTGGTAATTTTGGATTCAAAATGAGGACTTGAGTATATTTACATAAATATAAATTCCTCCTTTATATTTTTTCTTTTCCTTATATACTAATTATGTTTGTAATATACTTTTCTGCACAATCTTAGGCTTGATAATGATTGTTTATTAATTATATTTGAAATACTAAAAAAAAAAGTAGATGATATTTCAGTCTCAGAATCAGAAGATTCTAAAATTGCCGACACATCTAAAGGAGAATTATTTTGTTCAGCATTCACTTGACCCTCCACTTGCTTAGCTGGAAGGTAATATATTTGAGAAAAGGGAAGAATAGTTTCATGTGGTACTCCACAATTTTCTTTAATATATCTTCTGAGCATTTCTCTAGAAGTTTATAAATCTTAAATTAGTACTTCTTAAGGAATTCTCAAACGGTTTTAGCTTTCCTCCTCAAACTTACTACATCCTTAATCACAGTTGTTAGTAGCTTTTGAACAGTGTCTAATTCCTGCTCTTGGTTCTCTACTCTTTCAGTCAATTTTTTAATATCAGACTCAACAATGTTTACAGCGTCTGCAAAAATAGGCTTTTTAAAAATGGAAAAGGAAAAGGGCATGTGGTAAAACTGAAACCGGCACACACCTAAAACTAGTCTGAGCCCTTAACACCACCCATTGCTCTAGCACACATGGTGATTGGTCGTCATACGCCAACTTCTGATTACTGCTGCGTGTGGGAGGAAATAAATAAATACATCATCAAAGCTACCACACCCCCTGGCAGTAATCTGAAATTACTGCCAGGGGATGTGGTAGCTTGGTGGTAGTCTCATTTTGGCATGTGCTGCACAAGCATAGAGCCTAACGCACCTTTGTAAAAGGGCCCCTTTCTTACTATGTAATTCTTTCCTAATGATTTAGTTTGAATAGTTGCTATATTCATAACCACCACCAGATGGTGCCAGAACACCAAAACACTGCAACATTTTCTATTTTTACTCATGCCAACCCAACAGAAGTTGGAAAGAAATATACAAAAGTATTTCAGAATGTGTCTTTCTGGGGGCAAACTAACTCTGAAAATTTAATGGAATGGAATGAAACTTGGCATGTGGAGGAAAAAAAAAACAGTAAAAAGACATACAGTTCAAAAATGTGTCAAATTGGACCAGGGCTTCCAGAGAAATGACCCCTCCCCCCAAAAAAAACAAAAAAGACCCAATGACTGCATTTCTACGGGAAAAGGAGTTTCAGCTTCTTTAGTGCAGAAACAGAGTGAAATGAAACAAGGCAAACCCCCAAATTGCCCCACCCCTCCAAAACGTACCCCACCCACTAAATTACCTCATAGCCCAAAAACTACCCCACATCTGCCACACCATCCTCCCTGCAAACTGCTCCATCTCTAAAAACTAGCCCCCGAAACTGCTTCACCCTCTGAAAATTGGCCTATTCCCATAATCTGCCCCTGTAACTGTCTCACACCCAAAAACTACCCCTACAACATTCCTAAAGTTCCTCACCTCCCAAAATTGCCTTTTGCATACTGCCCAACTTCAAATAACTTCCCCCAACTGCCCCACCACTCTGTAAGCTGCCCCATCCTCAAAAATGACTCCTCTGCACCTAATGCCCACAGCCAAAAAATAATCCCCTAAAAATTACCCCACACCCAAAAAGTACCCTACAGTCAAGTGATACAAACCCCACAACCGCTTCACACACATAAAGACCCTACAAATGCAAACACATTAATATTTCCTTATCCAATTATTTCATTTTGTTGTGTTAATTCTATTCTGAAAACTACTTCAAGAATCAGACAATTCTCATTGGTTGCTATTGCCAAGTAAAATTTGTTGCCATGTGCAGGGCCAGATTAAGCCATTGGCAAACTTTGGAAATACTTTAAAAATGATTAAAAATCAATTTTCTATAATGGTTGCTATGTGTGTTGCCAAGAAATATCTGTTGCCATTGGCAAAATTTGCACGTACATTGTGTCCACATATTTAAGGGAGCCCTGTGTGATGTGCTCAGGACTCAAGGCTAGTATTGCCAGCTGTCTGGCTTTTTTCAGAAGTCAAATGCAATGTCACATCCAATGTTGCCATTATAGGAGGCAGGGAGTGGGCGGGCATTGGCAGGGTGTGGGGGGCATGGGCTTGTCCTGGCTTCTGATTGGCTGTTAGGACTGGAAGTGGGCATAGCCACCCGTTAAAATATGGATATTAGCTTTGACAAAAGATACACTACTTCTGTATACCCAGAAATTCAATGCTGGAGTCTGACATGGCCCAGCATTGAATTTCTGGGTATAAAGCTGACAGCGGTCAGCAAAATGCTGATCACTGCCATCTGAATATCAGGTCCTGTATGTAGCAGCTGTTGGAACTACCTATATATCGAGTTACTTTTTGAAGAGGAGTCATTTATCTTAATGTTTGCAGGTGGAGGTATATGTGTTAGTACAATTTTGATGTCTGGTTTTAAAAACAACAGGAAGAACTTGCGGAAACAGGAAATGAGGGCGGGACCAGAGCTTGAGAGACAGAAGGGAAGGCTGAAGGCGCGCCGAGCAAAGAACACACTTTTCGCTGCCAACGCCGCCTTAACCCCAACCAGTTACGCCTTTTAAATTTCGGTGGAGGGGGGGCCCTGGTGCTGGGAGGGAGGGAGGGCGGGCGGGCGGCCTGGTGCTTGATTGGTTGGAGGGAGGGAGGGCGAGCGGCCGGTTGGTTGGTTGGTTGGAGGGAGGCCGGCCTGGTGCTTGGAGGGAGGGAGGAAGGGTGGGCGGACCAGCGACGGCGCGCGTGCCAACATAGAGGTCTCTGCGTGCCATAGGTTCGCCATCACTGTACTAGGTCATTTACATAGCGATCTGTTTTTCAAAGAAAAATTTCTGATCACATGACAATACTGTAGAAAGAGTCTCCCAACAACACATCTAAGAGTTAAGTATTTGGCTACGAGCTGTCGGTGATAGGGTATCCCAAAAAAGTCCCCAAGTCAATGTAAGATGATGACCTCTTGGGGTATCCAAGTCCGAGACCTCATAATGCTCCATTGCAGCCTCTTGAATCATGGCTGACTTCCAGTGTGTTACCAAAGGGGGTGCAGGTTGCAACCAATACTGCAGTATACATTTAATCCCCAATAATACTGAGTACTTCACAAAACCCACAAATCCCTTTGGTTTAGGAGCTACAATGTCATATGAGGCAAATAAGATCAAAAGTTGTCGGATCCATCGTGCATGCCACATTATCGCAACTTGGGCTGCCACTCTTTCCAATAAGGTTGAATCTGAGGGCACCACCAAACAAATGTCCCAGTGTGGCTCCTGATTGTTGACATTTCAAAAAACAGTCCGATGTCCCAAAATGGTCTTGGTAAGATCTATGTGGCGAAATATATAATGTCATCAGTAATTTGTATTGCATTTCCCAATGTAAAATATTTTTAGTCAGAGAAAGATAGATTTGAAGACGTTTAATTAGTGCCTCTGGTGTTACCTGCATAGATAAATCCTCAGACCATCTTCGAGCCAAAGGAGCCAAATCAAATGTGGGTAAAGCATCCAACAGGGATCTATGATGAAAATGTAAAGGAATCCGTTGCTGGGCTTCCAAACTAGATATTTCTGTAAGCAGTTCATGCCACTCTAATGTAAGTGCTGAGGAGGGTAGTGTTGAAATATAGTGGTGAAGTTGTAGTTAAGGAAAAAATATTCTTATTATCCAATTTATAGGTCACTCGCAGATCAGCAAAGGAGTGGATTGTCTTGGTGCCTTTAAATATTCATGTCTCTCTTTGTGCCCACCTGTAATTCAGTCACTTAGCTTTTGCTCAATCTTTCATTCTCAGGACACTCCTCCATTGAGAAAAATGGCCATTTAACCCTTCCCTCTGTTTTCTGTCCAGTAACCAATTCCTAGTCCACAAAAGGACATCGCCTCCTATCCCATGACTTTTTAATTTTCTCAGGAGTCTCTTATGAGGAACTCTCAAAAGCTTTCTGAAAATCTAGATATACTACATCAGCTGGCTTACCTTTATCCATATGTTTATTCACACCTTCAAGGAAATGAGGCAAATTGGGAGGCAAGACTTCTGTTGGCTGAACTCTTGCTGACTGTCCGATTAATCCATGTTTGTCTATGTGTTTCGTAATTTTATTCTGTATAATAGTTTTCCACTTTTTTGCCTGGCACTGAAGTCAGGCTTACTGGTCTGTAATTTCCTGGATCACCCCTGAAACCCTTTTTAAAGATTGGCATTACATTGGCCGCCTTCCAATCTTCAAGTACTACGGACGATTTTAATGACAGGTTACAGATTACTAAAAACAGATCAGCAATTTCACATTTGACTTCTTTTAGTACCCTGGGGTGTATATAATCTGGCCAGGTGATTTATCACTCTTTAACTTGTAAAGTTGGCTCAGTATGTATTCCAGGTTAACCGAGATTTCTTTTAGTTCCTGTGCATTGTCAGCCTTGAAAACCATTTCTGGTACAGGTAGATCTGACATCTTCTTTTGTAAAGACCGAAGCAAAGAATTCAGTCAATCTCTCCGCTATGGCCTTGCCCACCCTGAGTGCCCCTTTTGCTTCTTGAAGATCTATTGGTCCCACTGATTCCTTCACAGATTTTCTGCTTCTGATATACCTGAAAAAGATGTTACTATGAGTTTTTGTACTGCAACAAGTTTTTCTTCATGTTCTCTTTTAGCCTTCTTTATCAATACTTTGCATCTAGCTTGCCTGTGCTTATGTTGCTTCTTATTTTCTTCATTTGGATTCTTTTTCATTCTTTGAAGGATGTACTTTTGGCTCTAATAGCCTCTTTGACTTCACCTTTTAACTATGATTCAATTCAAATCAATTCTTGTATACCACTAATATTCCCTTTCCAGGGTTCAGTGCAGTTTACATTCTTCTTACCACCTTTGTTAATACATGGAATAGAAATATGATGGCAGATAAAGGCCAAATGGCCCATCCAGTCTGCCCATCCTCCGTAACCACTAACTCTTCCTTTTCCTAAGGGATCCCATGTGCCTGTCCCATGCTTTCTTACATTCTGACACAGTCCTTGTCTTCACGGCCTCCACGGGGAGGCCATTCCACGCATCCACCGCCCTTTCCGTGAACTAATACTTTCTTAGATTCCTCCTAAGCCTATTTTCTCTTAACTTCATCATATGCCCCCTCATTCCAGCGTTTTCCTTAATTTGAAAAAGGCTCATTTCTTGTACGTTAATGCCCCTGAGATATTTAAACATCTCTATCATATCTCCTCTGTCCTTCCTCTCTTCCAGCATATACATGTTGAGGTTCAAAAGCCTGTCCCTATATGTTTTATGTTCAAGACCACTTATCAATTTTGTAGCTGCCCTCTGGATCAACTCCATCCTGTTTATATCCTTCCGTAGATGCTGTCTCCAGAATTACACACATTAAATGGGGCCTCACAAGGGCACTATCACCTCTTTTTTCCTGCTGGTCATCCCTCTCCTTATGCACCCAAGTATCTTTCTGGCTATGACCGTTGCTTTTTCTACTTGTTTAGAAACTTTAAGGTCATCAGACACAATAACCCCCAAGTCCCGCTTTTCCTTTGTACACAGAAGCACTTCACCCCCTATATTGAACCGTTCCCTCGGATTCTTTAGACCCAAGTGCATGACCCTGCATTTTTTAGCATTAAATCTTAGTTGCCAAATATTGAATCATTCCTCAAACTTCGCTAGGTCCTTCCTCATGTCATCCACACCTTCCGGGCTGTCCACTCTGTTGCAGAGTTTGGTATCATCCGCAAAGAGACAAAGCTTACCAGACAGCCCTTCTGTAATATCACTTACAAAGATGTTAAAAAGAGTTGGCCCTAGGGCTGATCACTGAGGTACTCCACTGATAACATCCCTATCTTCAGAGCAAGCTCCATTTACCACTACCCTCTGTCTTCTTCCATTCAACCAATTTTTAACCCAGTCAATTACTCCTAGGTCCCATACCAAGGGTACTCAGTTTATTTATGAGTTGCCTGTGCAGAATCGTGTCAAAAGCTTTGCTGAAATCTAAGTACACCACATCTAGCATCCCTTCCGCATCCAACTGTTTGGTCACCTAGTCAAAGAAATCAATCAGATTTGACTGACATGACCCGCCTGTAGTGAAGCCATGCTGCCTTGGGTCCTGCATTCCATTCAGTTTGAGAAACTCACAATCCTCATCTTTAAAAGCGTTTCCATTAGTTTACTCACCACCGAGGTCAGACTGACTGGTCTGTAATTCCCAGCCTCCTCCATTCTTCTCCAGTACTCCAGGACCATTCCGGACTCTATGGAAACATTGAAGAGGTTCATCAGCAGAGCCGCCAGAACTTCTCCAAGTTCCTTGAGCACCCTAGGATGTATCCCATCAGGCCCCATCACTTTTTCTACTTTTATTTTAGCTAGCTCTTCACAAACACAGTCTTCTGAGAATGGGTCTTGATCTACCATCCATCCATCTATCCCCATTTGCAGTTGTTTTCTGCGGTTCTACCCCCGGCCTTTTGTCCATGAACACAGAATAGAAATAGTTGCTAAGCAGTTCAGATTTATCCTTATCAGCTTCCACATATCCACATATTCCTTCCCCTCAGCCTTGAGCCTCACAGTGCTATTATGGCCCTTCCTCCTGCCATTTACATATCTGAAAAACATATTATCACCCAATTTGACCATATTAGCTATCTTTTCTTCCATTGCCTTTTTGCTTTCCTAACAGCTTTTCTAGCTTCTCTTAGTTTATCCAGGTATTCTCGCCTGTCCTCTTGTTTCTGAGTCATCTTATAATGTATGAAAGCTAACCTCCTTTCCCTTTGCTTTTCGGCTACTATGTTCGAGAACCAGAGTGGCTTTCTTTTCCTCTTTCCTTTATGTAATTTCAGGGGCAGCCTGACAATTAGGCCACCTAGTGAGAGGAGAAGGAAGCCCCTCCCAATTTAATGGGTGGGGCAGATAACATTGGCTGAACAACCTGGAGCTAGCCAGATATTGCTAGGGATGTGAGTTAGGGTGTAGGTAAAATAGTTGAAAGGGAGTGAATATAGGGAGGGCTAAAAGAAGGAAGAAGTATTGTTACTAGTTATCCTGAGAATTTTTGATTAAGATGGGCTGTAAAATGGCTATGTGGAGAATTAGGGACCTAAGATGGGTAATGGGGGAAGGATTTGTTGGATTGGAATGTTGGGGGGGGGGGGGGTTGTTTGGGCGGGAAGGAGGCAGTGCAAGGATGGGAGCTTGTGGTAGAGGATGGTTAGTGGGAGTGTGTTTGTTCCACCCTGCCCATCCCATAGGAGGGTGGAAGGCTAAAGTGGGTAGGGTGGTGGGAGTATTGTGGTACTGAAATTTGGTAGGATAGTTAAGAGGAGGGGAGGTGAAGGGATGGGGGGATGGGTGCGATTGTAGCTAAGGCTTTGGGAAAAGAAGGGGATGATACAGTATGAAGGGTTGTGTACATGTTGTTCAATAAGTTTGGCTCAGTGAAGGCCTTAAGTTGTTTGTTCATGTGCGTTAGTGCCATGAGTTTTTGGTGCACGCTCCTGCAACACCATGGAGAGAGCCTTGGGGTATTTGAAAAAAAAATTTTTTTTTGACTATATTGATTTATTTTACAAAAAGAAATCAAAATTTTTACACGTAAAACATGTAAATAGTAATACATTGAGGCATATTTTCAAAGCACTTTGGGAGGCTAAGTTCCATAGGTTTCTATGGAACTTTGGGAGGCTAAGTGCTTTGAAAATATGCCTCATTGTATACCTTGGTCAATAATCCAAACAATTATACTATTATTAGTTTGCAAGTACACAGATTCATACCAGGTAAGAACAGATTATACAATTAATTAGACCACAATTCTAACTTCCAGGGGAGGCGTGATTTAGATAATAGGAGATCTCAAACAAGAAAAAGAAAATGACCGTTTATGGCCTGGCCTTTTCCTACCCTTACTTCTATTGATAATCAGATAACATCAATTATTCTGCAGGTGTAATGGCTAATTTTTTCATCTCTAAGAACGCTTTGAGATGTTCCGGTTCAAAAAAATGTATATTTTACACCCATATATTTAACCAGACATTTACATGGGTAAGCAAGTAAATATGTTGCCCCCAAAGCTCGAGTCTCTTCTCTATATGAAAGAAATATCTTTCTCCTATCCTGAGTTGTCTTACAAACATCCGGGTATATCCACAGTCTTTGGCCACAAAAAGTTTTTAAGGCATTTTTGAAGTATAACTTCAGCACAGCATTCAAATCCTGTTCAAAAACAAATGATATCAAAAGAGTTCTGCGCTGTTCAATTTCAGATAAAGATGACTCTAGTATTACTGAAATGTCCAGTTGTGCTTGAGGATCCAAAGATATATTCCCCGCTTCAGTTTTCTTGCCCCTATCTCCCGATTCAGCTTGCAAAGAAATTGGAAGGTAATATATTCTATTTAAGGGGGGAATAGCTGAATCTGGATACAGCAGGGTTTCTTTTAGATATTTCTTGAACATTTCAATAGGGCTCAGTTCTTTAATCCAGGGAAAATTCAATATTCTGAGATTCAGCCTTCTATTGAAGTTCTCAAATTGTTCAATTTTCTTATGGGTTACTATTTTATCTGTTACTAAAGATTCAGTCACAGATTTTAGAGATTTAACTTCTTGCTGAAGTGCTTCAGTTTGTAAGACTGATTCCTGTTTGTTTATTTCAAGGGAATTAGTCAAAGAGTCAATTTTACTTACTAATAGAGAGGTCTCTCAAGCAGATTTTGTTACCGTCTGGCTCAAGCCCTGTAGTATCTTCCATATCATCTGTAGATTTATCTCCGCCGGAGGATTCCCCTCCAAAGAAGTTTCCTCAGCGTTCGGGGGGGGGGGGGGGGGGAGTTAGCGCCATCCGAGGTTTGATCCAACATGCCTTCCGTAGTGGCTTCATCCTCCTCCCTCCGCCCTGAAATCGCTGGTGGCGGAGGTCGATTATCTGGCGGCGAAAGTGATATTTCCAATGCCGAGGGAGTTATGGCTCCTCTAACAGCTCCCAATTCAGCTTCGCCCGCCCTATTTCCCTGGATAGGCATCGTGAATCGATCCAGTGTTTGTTGGGACGGGGAGGAAGTTTGGGCCGCTGGCGTCAGGCCCTTAACTATCCCCTTCCTTTTGGTATGGGGCATTTCGGACTAGGAGGTAAAACAAGAAGAAAATTAGGCTCCCAGCAAAGCCACCGTGAGCGATCCACGAACGCTCAGGTCGCCATCTTGACACGCCCCCTCTGGATCAGTATTTGAAATTTAAAGTGTGCTACCAGAGGGAGTGGCTAGTTTGATATAGACTAGCTGCGAGGGGAGGGGTAAATGAAAGTTAAATTTGGGTATTGTATAAGAAGTTTAGGTTTGTGTGATTTTAAATAAAGCTGCGGCCAATGTTTTGCCACTTAATAGAAGTGTTGATTAAATTATTATACATACTGTGTGTTGTAAGAATGGAGAAAGGCTATGCGAGTGCAAATGTTAGTAATATGTAACCTGTTGTTAAAATCATCCGTAGTACCTGAAGATTGGAGGGTGGCCAATGTGAAGCTGATTTTTAAAAAGGGCTCTAGGGGTGATCCGGGAAATTATAGACCGGTAAGCCTGACATTGGTGCCGGGCAAAATAGTGGAAACTATTATCCTATATAATAATTTGCACCTCCAACATTCTATGTCTGGATGCCTGAGTTCTTAACATCCATTCCCACTCATTGCCCCGCCCTCGTGTCAAAATGTAATGACATCAGAGGGCGTAACAATGAGGGGGAAGGGAACGCTTGAGGCGAGATGATGTCAGGAGGAGAGAATCGTGGGACATCGAGGGGAGGGAGGGAGGAAGGGAAGGGGACGACAGGGCAGAGGAGAATTGATGGACATGGATGGGATGGGAGGACAGACACTCATAGGCGCCCCATATAAGAGGCTTGGGGAGGCTAAGCCTCCCCAACCCAACCGTGACCTTCCCCTGGCTGCTGCCCCCCCCCCCCAAATGCAGGGCTGCCTGACACAGCAGCGCTGCAGCCAGGTAGCTCTTGGACGGTGCCTCCGCTCCTTCCCGCCCTCAGCTCCCCGATCGACAGCCCTCTTCTCCGTTCCTCCCCCCCTTGCATTTCCTGTTTCTGCGAGGGCGGGACACTGTGTGAGGGAAGGGAGAAGCTGTGTTGTCCTCTTCACTGCCGTCGCTGCGCCTGAAAGTAAAAGGGTTAAATGCGCGGGGGGGGGGGGAAGGAACGGAGAGGAGGGCTGTCAGGGAGCTGAGGGAGGGCAGGGAGAGAGAAGAGATGGCTGGAATTGGAGAGGAGGGCAGGGGGAGAAGAGATTGCTGGACAGGAGAGGAGGGGAGGGCAGGGGGAGAGAAGAGATCGCTGGACAGGAGGGGAGGGCAGGGGAGAGAGGAGAATTGTTGAACATGGATGGATGAATGGAGGGGGCAGGGGAGAGAGGAAAGTTGCTGGATATGGGTGGATGGAGGAGAGGGCAGGGGAGAATGGAGAGTTCCTGGACATGTATGGAGGGGAGGGAAGTCAGGAAGGAGATGCACATGGATGGAGGGGAGGGAAGAGAGGAGAAATGCTGGACATGGATTGAGGGGAGGGAAGAGAGGAGAAATGCTGGACATGGATGGAGTCTGCGTACTCTTTATCTTTTAAAAAATACTATAAAAATCACAAAAAAAGAAAGATTAAAACAAAAAAAAAAACATAGCTAAAACAATCCGTATCTCATACCCCTGGAGCATATTACTCATTATACACCCATCCCAATTATTACTTTTCATGACAGAACATTTCTCCTAATGGTTCCCTTAAAAACATAATCGCCATTACATAATAACCTTGCTAGCGCTCGTTTCATTTGTGTGAGAAATGGGCCTTTTTTACTAGTAAACAAAACAAAAGGTGAATGTAGTCTAAGAATGTGGTGGCAAGTGGAGTGTAGGGTGAGATAAATAATACCTAGGGCAACAGGTACCCACAGATTACTTATACCAAGATTCCCTGATGCATAAGTCTGCCTAACAGACTCACTAGCTCTGTCTAGGGTGAGATACAGGAATCTTGCTTCTGGCACCTCTCCAGGTGTTTTGGTGTGTAGAGTGAAAAAGAAAGACACAGCTGATAGATATATATATATTAGCTTTATTATGGATAAGAAAATAGAAATACTCTGCGCTAGCTTATGCAATAAAAATATCCCTTACTGATATGAGCACTACCGAAAATATATTGTCTAAACTACACTCTGATTATCCTGAGACTAAGTACGATAATGATTAGAACAGTACAAATGATAACCTAATAATCCTTATGAAACTTATCACATCTTATGCAAAATACACATTAGCTGCTTTCCCTGACCAAGAGCTGACATAAACCAGTCGTACTTAGATAAAACCACTGCCTAACTCCAGACCAGGAAATATATCACTGTGATCTTACCACGCTGTCGTGATGACGGCTTCAGATAAGACCGGAGCAGAATCTCCCCAGACGCTATTTTAGCTGTCCGTGTCTTATGTAGTGCAGGTCTTTATCAGCCCACGTAGGTTCCCGTTACTCCTTTGGTTATCAGAGCCAATATCTCTGCCACAGGTATTTGCACCAGGATGCTCCCCCCGAGCCTTGCTGGATTTCTCAGGTCCTCTTACCAGTTGCCCCTCTTCCAAGAGTCTCCGACTCACTAACTTACTTCTGTTCCCGCTTTCCCCGTACCTCTCGGTCAGGTGACGGTAGGAACCAATCATGATCTTGTCCAGTTCAGTACATGGGCAAGAAGAGTTCTTTGTTTTGTGACCTTGGAGAATGGTAACTTCTGGAGCCATGTCTGCCTCCCTACTCCATTCTCAGGGTGATAGAAGGGGGTGTTTAGAACACAGACTGTCCTTGGCTTTAGCAAGCCTGTCAGTGATTTTCCACAAGCTGAAGCTGGATCTTGCTGACACAGAGATGTTGCAGCAGCCATCTTATTATACCAAGATGTCATAGGCTTGTATAGGCCAAGACCAGCTTAGGCTAGATCACAGGGAAATACCCCTACAGGAGGAAGAAAGAGAATATTTGGTTGCGTTAATTCAGCACCCCCAATCATTTTGAAAAGTTGGCTCCTATGATCCATAGTACCTGAAGATTGGAGAGTGGCCATTGTACTGCTGATTTTTAAAAAGGGTTCCAGGGGTGAACTGGGAAATTACAGACCGGTAAGCCTGACTTCATTGCTGGGCAAAACAGTGGAAACTATTATAAATAAAACTATGGGACACATAGACAAACATGGTTTAATGGGACAGAGTTAGCATGGGTTCAGCCAAGGGAAGTCTTGCCTCACTAATTTGCTTCATTTCTTTGAAGACGTGAATAAACACGTGGATAAATGTGAGCCGGTTGATCTAGATTCTCCGAGGACAAGCAGGCTGATTATTATCACTGATGGGTCGTCATCCGTGATGGCCCAGAAGACCGGAACTTATAAAAAATCAAAGAACTTTCGAGAATGCGGCGTTGCGCAGGACAAGATGCACCGCGCATGCACGAGCAGGTTCCTGACCGCGACGCTAGCGTGTCACCTTTAGTTCTTTTCAATCTGCGACTGGGAAAGTTGTTTTTTCTACATGTTCCCTTTTTCAGCTCAGGAGAACCGTTTTTTGGTGTTCATCGCCTAAGTTTATCCCCAGTTTTCTCTTTAATTTCAATCTCGTTACCTCAAATATTTTTAAAAAAAAATCTTTTTTTCCCTTTATTTTCTTAGTTTTCTTCTTCCTCTTTAAAGTTTCCTTAATTTTCGATGTGGCTGCCTTTAGGCTGCTCGGTCGGGCTGTTTTTCCCTTTTTTGTGCCTTTTTATTTGGCACCATCGAGCCGTTTAATTTCGCTGCTGCCGTTTTTCCCTCCATGTCATCGAGGACACCCAGCTGCTTCAAGCGTTGTACTCGGTGCAACCGGACTATCTCGGGAACCCACCCCCACGCGTGGTGTCTTCAGTGCCTGGGGGCCGAACATCTACCAGCTGCCTGTAAACTGTGTAATTTGATGAAAAAACGGACCCAGGTGGCTCGGGAGGCTCAACGCGAGAAACTTTTTTCTGACCGGTCTGGTCCTTCGACGTCGGCATCGACATTGGTACCGAGGTTGGCGGCATCGACATAGAGAGTTCAGGTAATGGCTGCCGAAAGACTGCAGTGCGCTGGGAGCAGCGAGGCATCGAGTGGGTCTCCAGGCCTACTGCTATGCAGGCCCGCTGGGACCGACCTTCGTCGGACCCGGCCCCGAGGAGGCGTGAGGATTCCACGTCCTCCTTGTCGGTACCAAGGAGTCTCAATGACGGGCGTTGAGAGAAGGCGAAGAAGCACCGTCATCGATCTCCTTCCATACACGGTACCGAGAGCTCCGGGGAGCCGAGGGCTTCATCACCCGAGAAACGTTGATGCCGGGAGGACCGCTCACCCTCCATACAAGACGTGCCGATGCGTCGGTCATCTGGCAGCCTGGTACCAGCTCTCGAGCCCCCTTAGCTTCTAGCACCGACTCCTGCACCGGCCCCCCAGCCTTTTCCGATGGAAGCTCTCGACGAGCGCATCAGGGCCCTTCTTCCAGAGCTCCTGGAGGGGTTGCTGCGCCAGTCTGCCTTGGTGTCGGGGGTGCTTGCGCCTTCTTTACCGACTGCAGAAGCGGCATCTGAGACCTTGCCTGTGGTGAGGTCTCCGTCCTCAGTGCCGCTTGCGGTACCGGCGTCGGCTACCACCCGGGTCGATTCCCCGTTGACATTGGTGGAGGTAGCTTCACCGGAGTCAAGGCAGGGGTCAACTTCTCGACATCCCCCACGAGGTCGATGATCCTCGACGTCGAGACAGGCTCGGGTTCGGGCTGCTCTTAGGGAGCTTTTGTCCAATACCTATGAGGAGCGCTCGTGGGAAGAGGAGGAAGACCCCAGATACTTTTCGGTGGAAGAGTCGTGTGGGATTCCCTCTGATCCTACTCCGCCTATTGAGAGTAGAATGTCTCCACCTGAGAGTCTCTCTTTGTCATCTTTTGTTCGAGAAATGTCTAAGGACATTCCATTCCCTATGGAGGTTGTGGATGAGCCCAGGGCCGAGATGCTCAAGGTCTTGTACTATCCTTATCCGCCTGCTGAGGTTGCCAAGGCCCCCTTGCATAATACACTGAGGGAAGTGCTTATGCGAAATTGGTCATGCCCTCTTTCTAACCCAGTGGTCCCCAAAAAATCTGAGTCCCAGTACAGAGTCCATGGAGAGCCTGTAATGGTGAAGGCCCAACTTCCTCACGATTCCATGGTGGTGGACTCTGCTCTCAGAAGAGCCAAGAGTACTAGAGACTATGCCTCGGTGCCCCCAGGCAGAGAGTCTAGGACCTTGGATTCTTTTGGGAGGAGAACGTATCAGGCCGCTATGCTCGCCGCCAAGATCCAAACTTACCAGCTCTACACGAGCATCCACTTGCGGAACTCGGTGAGGCAACTGTCCAGTTTAGTTGAAGCACTTCCTCTGGAGCTTGCTGAACCTTTTCACCAGGTGGTCGGGCAGCAGAAGGCGTGTCGCAAATTCCTGGCCAGGGGGTCTTATGACACTTTTGATGTGGCATCCTGAGTAGCTGCTCAAGGTATAGTGATGCGCAGATTCTCATGGCTGCGTGTCAGAAGACCCAGCAGTGAATGGCGGATGTTCCTTGCTGGGGGGATAATCTTTTTGGAGAAAAAGTAGAGGACATGGTTGATCAGATAGAAAAGCATCATAATGCCATGGATTCTGTCTCCTGCCGGACGTCTTCTGCTACCACCTACTCTTCTAGGAGGTTTTTTTGAGGGAAGAGGAGTGCTTCCTATTCCTATAACAGGTGTGGGTACACTCCTGCTTCTTGACAGCCGGTTCAGGCTTAGTCACACCATGCGCGTTCCTGTCAACGCGTAAGGGCCCTAGGGCTCCCCAGCAAAAGCAAGGGACGGGCTTTTGACTGGCTCCAGTGTGGCATAGCCTCAGTAAAAGTGTCCATGCCGGGCGACTTGCCTGTCGGGGGGAGGTTGATATTTTTTCACCAAAGGTGGCCTCTCATAACTTCTGACAGATGGGTTCTTCAAATAGTCCGGTTAGGATACACTCTCAATCTGGCATCCAGGCCTCCAAATTGCCCTCCGGGAGCTCATTCTTACAGCTCCCAGCACAAGCAGGTACTTGCAGAGGAACTCTCCACCCTCCTAAAGGCCAATGCGATCGAACCCGTTCCACTCGGGGAAGAAGAGCTGGGATTCTATTCCAGGTACTTCCTTGTGCAAAAGAAAACGGGGGGGGGGGGGGGGGGGGGTGCGTCCCATCCTAGAACTAAGGGCCCTGAACAAATTCCTAGTCCGAGAAAAGTTCAGGATGGTTTCCCTGGGCACCCTTCTTCCCATGATTCAGGAAAACGATTGGCTATGCTCTCTGGACTTAAAGGATGCCTATACTCACATCTCGATACTTCCAGCCCACAGGAAGTAGCTACGATTTCAATTTGGAACCCGGCACTTTCAGCACTGTGTACTGCCCTTTGGCTTCGCATCTGCGCCCAGGGTCTTCACAAAATGCCTGGCAGTTGTTACAGCATTGCTACACAGACTGGGACCACATTTCTACCCTCTGTACTCATTATCCTCCTCTCACTCATCCCCTTGACTCAACCCCTCTCCCACATAGTTTCACCATTCCCAACATTTCCCCTCCCTCCACCCTAGTAATCCAGCATCTCCCTCTATTTCTCTCCCCCCTTGTAGCCTGACATCTCCCTGACCCTTCCCCTCCAATCCCCAATATCTCCCCATCCCACCTCTTTTCCCACTTGCCCTCCCAGTAGTTCAGCATCTCTCCTATCCTGCCATCCTTCCTTCCTCGTGGTCCAGAATCTCTCCCTCTCTCTTTGTTTGCTCCCTGTCCATGTGGTCCAACATCTCTTCCTCTCTCTTCCCTCCCACTGTCCAGCATCTCTCTCTCTTTTCTCCTTCCCATTGTCCAGCATTTTGCCCTCCCTCCCTTCCACCCCTAGGTCCAACATATTTCCCTATTTCTTTCCTGCTGTCCTTCACTCAATATCTCTCCTTCTCTCCCCTCTGCTGCTTGGTCCAACATCTCTGCATCTCTCTTTGTGTCACTGCTGGGGGTCAGTGAATCCTTGGGCTGCAGTCAGGTTTATGCCAACTACCCAACCCGAAGGCTAGGCAGGCTATGGCTGGCGGCAGATGTCATGCCCCAGCGGAGACTAGTTAGCAAGTGACCCTTAAAAGAGCCCTTGGGAGCACCATGACAAGTCAGGCCGGGGGATGGGTCTTAAAAAAAGCCCTTGGGGGCTGGTCTGATGGAGTCAAGGCCAGGGAAAAGCAGGAACCTGAAGACCCAGAGGCAAGGAACAACAGAAAATGCAAAGTGACACAGGCTGGAACGAGGCAGAAGATAGGGGCTGGAACAAGGCTAGGGCAAGGTGGAAAACACAAACTGGAACAGGCTGAGACAGGACAGGCTTTAAAAGGGCTGGAGATGGAGTGGTACAGGGCAGGAGACAACTGGAAAAGGCTGAAGATGCACCCAAGACACTGCTAGATGACCAGTTTCAAGGGCACTGGTTGATAACCAGGGACTTCCTTAAATAGCCCCAGATGGGAAGTGATTAAATCTGCAGGTGTCCTGGTGCTCCCTGCTACTGGCTCATTAAATGCTGGTCCTCAGACACACACACCTAGAGGAACTATGTCCCCCAAGTGAGAGTGGGCACACCAATGGCGGGGTGCCTGACACACCAGGAACTGCAGCACGGAGAAGCAGCCCAGGAGCCCCCCAGGAGAGCCACAGAAACTGACCCTGACACCCCCGAAGACCGGAGGTGAGTCAGGGCACAGGGCACAATCACGGCCATGACACTTCCACTCTCCTCCACCCCTGATTGCAGTCCAGCATCTCTCCCTTCACTCCCCTCCCCACCATCCTTGGTCTGGCATCTCCTCCTCTCTCTCAACCCCCACCCCCAGTCTACCTTAAAACTTATTTTTTCGCTTGCAGTGGCAGTAAATACACTTTCTGTGGGTGGCCCTGGAGCCTTCTGTATGACGAGTTCCACCCTTGTGGAAACAGGAAATTGCATCAGAGGGGGCAGGATGCTTCAAAGGGAAGACTCTGGGGCCAGCTGCAGACAGCATACTGCTGTCAATCTGTAGTGGGAAAGGCAAGTTGTAAGGTGGACTGGGAAATGGAGTGGGGGGGGGGGGGGGGGGGGTTGAGAGAGAAGAAAAGATGCCAGTGCAGATTAAGGGGAGGGTGGTTCAGGAAGAGATGCTAGATCACGGGTTGTGAGGAGGACAGTAGAACAGTGTGAAATGCCACTCCATAGGGAGCACACTCTTAAAGAGTGTGAAGAGGGGTGCTCAGCATGTGAGGGCAGCTCAATACATGTCACACGCCTAATACAGTAGAACACCGATTATGCGTGCATCATCAATGTGCATGATTGCTTTTGATGTGGTAATAACCTGCCACCCAAAATCATTAAATTATTGGGCGGTACTTAATAATATGTTGTAGGCTGTATCGGAAATGACCTGGCAGAAGCAAGAATGAACTTCCTTTCTGGTCCAAGTGTGACAGAGTTGAAATGTATTTCTGCCTAATTTTGCATATTTTAAATTTGAGATGGATGGAAATAAGTGAAAGTGCTGCTACTCAGTTAAGGAAAAATTATCTGCTGTGGACAGAGTACACAAAGAAGAGTCGCAAGCTAAAATTTTGAAGGACCTCATAATTTCTGAATCAACACTCAAAGGTTGGCTTAGAAATAAAGCTAATGTTATGATTCTGCCGGTTTGGCTGAGGGGGAGGGGGGGACGTCTCTTCTGATTGGCTGCCAGGGGTTGTGCTGACGTCAGGGGATAGTACTTTAGCCTGCAGCTGAAGAGTTTCTCTGCTTTTGCGTTACTTACTTGGTGGTTCCAGGAAAGCCTGATAGTTTTCTCTCAGAACGTGCTCTAGGTTCTGACAGGGATCTGTGTTGTATTAGAGTATTCTTTTCCTTCCCTCTGGGTTAGCTGCTGCTGTGTATGTGTGAGTAGCTCTGTAATCAGGGTCAGCTGCTCGTTTGTTTAGTGGGGGCTGGGCATTGCTCAGCCTTGGGGGGGGGGGGGGGCTCTGGGCTGAGTGAGAGCCTTCTCCTTTGTTTGTTTGTTTTAAGGATTTCTCTTCCCAGTGTCGGCCTGCTGGCTCAGTGAGTTTAACCCTTTGTGTACTGTGTGTATTGTATTCCTGCCTCTGCCTCTGGATGGCCCCCCCCCCCCCCCCCCGCTCCCTCTCGGGAGGGGAAGCATTCTCTCTGATTGTTTGTTGATTTATGGCACTCTCTCTCTGCTGGCTCTACAAGCTTAACCCTTTGTGTTCTGTGTGCCTCTGTCTACAGTGGGTTTGAGGCAAAGGCTTTCTGCCTTCCTTTTGTGTCTGGTTCCTCTGGCTTCTGCCTGGGGCTCCTACCCTGGTGGGGGGGGGGGTTGCTGTGTTAGTTCCCCTGTCCTGCGCTAGTCCCCTGGGTGGGCGTGGCCCGCTCTGGTCCTTTGTTTCCCCTCTGCCCTATTGCTGGTGTTCAGCGCGTGTCCGGCATCTTGGGGCCCTCTGGGTTCTTTCACCCCTCCCTGTGTGTGATTGGGTTCCAGTTCAGCCGTGAGGCTCGCACGAGTGGCTCTGTGTGCGTGGGTTCCGGTTCGGCCGCGAGGCCCACCTGTGTGCCTATTTCCCTTCTTCCTGAGGGACTGTGGGGAGGGGTAGCTTAGGGGGTATTGTGTAGCTGGGGTGTGCGGTGGTGGGTCGGTCTCCCCTTGGCCTGGGTCGGCGCCCTGCTGGCCTCGGCCAGGGCCCAAGGGCTCACAACCAACCTAACGGATTACAGCTAAACTATATGACTTCATCAAAAACATTGACACTTTGCAAGGACTCAAACGAAAAAATGTGCATTACATGGCCAAACCCAAGCTTGATAAAGCACTGTGCATGTGGGCTGCACAAGAGCAAGATAAATGAACACCTCTTAACGGCACGATACTCTAAGCACAAGCTGAAAAATTTGGGCATTTGATTGGGCATGAATTTTCTGTTAGTATAGGTTACATAAATAGGTTCAAGAAATGCCATGGAATTTCATTTGTTGATTGCTGGGGAAAGCCGATCAGCAGACGATGCTGCTGCCAGCGTGTTCCCTAGCGAGTTAATGGCTATCCTTGAAAATAAAGGCTATACAGAAGAGCAAATGTATAACTGTGATGAAATGGCCTTGTTTACAAAACCGTTACCAGCCCTGGGTGAAACTATTCATCAGACAAGGCAGTGGTTATCCATGCATTTTTGCTGCTTTTATAAATTACAGGCAATTTTGATTTATTTAGGTGACTGGGATTTGAGACCAGTGGTCCATCTAGCACAGTATCCTACTTCCAGCAGTGGTCAATTAAGGTCACATGCATGGGCGTAGTTTGACTGTTTTATTTGGGGGGGGGGGGCAAAGGATGGGGTGGAGCATATTAGCATATTCATTTGTGTGTGTATATATATATATATATATATATATATATATATATATATATATATATATATATATATATATATATATTCAAATGAATATGCTAATATGGAGGAAGGAAGGAAGGGAAAAAGAGCTGGCTTTTTTTTGGGAATAACCATAATGAATATGTATATCAAGCCAGCTCTTTCTCCCTTCCTTCCTTTCTTCTTACCCAGTGCTCCCTCTTCCTCTCCAGTAGTATTTCCCCACCCCCTTTCCCATACCATGCCAGTGTTGACCTTAGAAATGCATAGGCTCTATTTGTAGATCCTTCAAGAGGTAGTGTGTCATGATTTAGGCTCTACACCCTTTCTGATGTTTTGGTGCCACCTCAGTAAGGCCAGCACACAATCTCTCCACTGCAAAATGCTATACACAAACTTGTGCAAAAACACACTCATATCCTTACTAAACCATAACAGCACTAATTCCAAGGACAAGACGAGCTACAACCTTATGCGTGAAAAGGCAGAACTGTAATTACACCAGGCTCTAAAACACCAATACACTACCTTGTGAAAAAAAGCAAAACAAAAAAGGGCTGCCAATACTACACGCTAGCAGAATACTGCACATTGATCACACATGAAAAACACATGACACAAGGAACCAGAAATAAAAAATTATGAAGGCAAAATACTGAACTGGAAAGTTAACTCAAGAAGTCAGGCTCAGCATACAGCAATACCAGAAAAATTGAAACTTACATGCAAAATATCACAGATGCACATTTCCAAAAGCTGACATATTCCAATTAATAAATTCTGAATAAAATACTTTTTTCTACCTTTGTTGTCTGATCATTTAGTTTTTCTATTCGCTTTGGTCTCAGTGTCTTCTTTCCATTTGATATTTTTTTCTCTCACCATGTCCACCATCCTCCTGTGTCCCTATGCGTCCTGTCTACCATCTGTAGCCCTGTCCCTATCCTTCCTCGAGTTTCAGTATCTGCCCTCAACGTGTCCCTCACCCCAATATTCATCCTGTTATTCCTGTTTTTTTTGCTAACTCTCCCCTCTTCCAGCACCCTCTCTTTCTATTTCCTCCCTTCTATACAGCACCCCCTCTCCCTATTTTCACTCCTCTGACCAGTATATTCTCTTTCTCTCACCTCCTTCTGTCCAGCATATCTTCCTTCCCTTACTTCAATCCAGCATCCCTCCATGTCCCCTTCCCTTCCATGTCAGCTTCTCCATTATATCATTATTTCTCCCATGTCCAGCATATCCCCTCTTTGTCCCCATCCCCATACAATGTCTAGCACCCCCCATCATTTTCTTACCTCCCCATTTCCAGCATCTCCCCTGTCTTCTTACTCACCCTATGTCCAGCATCTTCCAATATCCCTTTTTCCCTCCCAGCATTGTCCCTGTGTGCCCTTATCCCCTCTCTGCCCAGCATTGTCCCTTTGTGTCCCTGTCTCTATGCTCCCTCAATGACCAGAATCTCGCTTCTCTGTCTCCCTGACACACTCTTTTCTCTTCCCTTCCTCCTACCATCCATTCACGGTCCTGTGTCTCTCCCCCTTTCCCCAAGTCCAGTCTCCCTTCTTCCCTCCTACCAGCTAATCCACATCTAACAATCCCTTCTCCCCCCCCAATCCAGCACCTCTTCCTCTCTGTTTATCATCCCCCCCCCCCCAAATATGCAGCACAGCAGACCTGCATCTCTCTCCCTCCATCCTGTAGATCCTCCTCCTGACCTCCATTCACCCCTACCCACATGGTTCCATCACCTCTCTCCTCCCAAATGTCCAGCAGAACACTACTACTACTACTTATTTCACCTCCATTTTTCTCCTTTTCTCACCCCACCCCCATCCTGGTTCCAGCGTCTCTCCCTTTTCCTTCCTCCTCACTCACTTGCATCTTATCTTTGTAAGGCAGCAACAGTCTTTACCAGCAGGAGATGTAAGATTGGCATGTTCTCTCCTTTCAGACACTGACTTTTATTTTTTTTTTAACGATCAATTTCTTTCATTTCTAACACAGAGGCATTTTTATGCTTTGTAGTAAGGTAATTACAGCACAGTAATTCACCACTGAATTTCTCTATCCACCCCTGGGGCAGGAGGAGGAGGTGGAAGGTATAATTACAGAGCATAGCTCTGCTGCCCATGGCTGGAGTCTTCTCACTCTGCTCAATCGATGCAAAGACGAACGCTACAAGCAGACCTGTGAGTAGAAACTGATCTTCACAGAATGCCTCACTAAGGGGATAGCAGACACGTCACTGTGCAAAGGAAAGCAGATTCTCAGCTCTCCATGTGGAAGTGGAAAGATCCCTGTACTTGCCTGACCCCAACAGAGAATCAGCTGCATGGGCGTAGACTGGGGGGGGGGGACGACCCGCAGCGGCGAACTGGTGGGCGGGGCACCACTACAGTAGTAAAAGCAGCAGACAGGCTCGACTCCGCTTCCCTGCCCTCTCTGCGTCCTGCCTTCCTATGATGTCATTTCCTTTCAGGCGGGACGCTGAGAGGGCAGGGAAGCGGAGTCGAGCCTATCTGCTTGCTGCTTTTACTACTGTAGTGGCGCCCCGTCAGCCAGTTCGCCGCTGCGGGTCATCGTCGTCATTCGGGGGGCAATGCCCCCCTCGCCCCCTCCCCCCCCCCAGTGTACGCCCATGATCACATGTACCTGACAGAATTCCAAATAGTAGCAAGATTTATTCTACTGATCCCAGGCAATGGCTTTTCCCATGTCTATCTCCCCTAAGGTGCATGATTTCTAAGGGCTCTGCCCCATGGTCCTCCATAAATCTGACAATTTTATCAAGACCAGCGATTGTTTCAACAGACAAAATTTTCATAGTTGGCACATATCATCATCTTCATTGTCACTGGCGTTGTTCTGTGGGATATCACGATGTGGTTGAACAACTTGTATAATACTCTTCTATGACAAATTCTGTATTAGGAAGACCCGCATAATTATTTTCATCCCACTCTAAGCTGTTACTAATATTTTAGCAGATGTTTCTATATCAGTCTTTTAACATATTGTAGATATAGGCAGCTTTTTGTTTGTCTGGTTAAACAAATTAATTATGTCTGTTTCAGTGAAACCTTCAAAATCACTCACTCCCAGAGTTACTTAAAGAAATATTTTCTGTAAACTGTAAAACCTCAGGGGTCTCTCATGTGTGCTGAGTGCTGAGACCCTCTAGTGGCTCTTGTCCTGTCTCACATATGCTTCACCCGGCCTCACTAGCACTTGGCTTTTGAGAAAAATTCAGACAGACTAGACAGTTCTCATTTATAGCATCCTGTAATCCCAGTCTCGATATTTAGACTCCCCTTTCAACTCAGGGTGACTGGTCCTTCATTCCCCCCAATTCTGGAAATTCTTCCCCACTGCATCTCTAGTAACTGGTCACCCTTTTGGTACTCTGGCTGAGTCCCTGGGACACCCTCCTTAAGAATATAACCAGGGTTTCTCTGCTTCCAGAAATATGCAAATTAGTCAAGTAAAATGCAAATACAATTTATTAGTACTTGGCGCCAGTCTTGTGGGGGAACAACTTCTTTCCAGCTTATTATTCAATTGGTTTCCTCTTTACTGAGCCCACTCTCTTGGGGGACCTGGGTCTCAGTGTAAAACAGCCTCTTCCCCTGGACAGGATGTTCTTCACTGTCTCTAACTTTACAGTCCTGTCCTCCACCCCACGGCTGTTAGTCCATCTCAAATAATCCCCAATGCCATTAACAACATGTCCACAGTCAGGTAAGTAAGTACCTTCTGGGTTTTTGAGGGAACCTTCTCTCTCAGCTTCCATGAGTTCTCCTCCAGCAGGTCCCTTCCTTCACTTTCTCATTCTGACTTCAGGCTCCATTCATTCCAGGTCCCCATCACCTCTCCTTGTCTTGGAGGGCACTCTTTATAGGGTGGCCAATAATCCACCCCACCTCTTTAGTTCCCTCCCCCTGGTTTCAGAAAAGGTCCAGGGCCTTCTGTGTGCCCTTTTCTCTTAACGGGGAATCCCTGCTACAGATACTCCCTGGTCCCCATGTTCAGGCCTTGGCTGGAGCTCCCTCTACTGGCCCCTTCAGTTCATTACCCTGATGTCCCATTTGGAGCTCCCTCTAGGGACCATATCATGGCATTTCCCATGCTTTCTGTAGGAGAGCACCCTCTGGCGGCCTCCTCAGGGTAGGGCAGTCCAGTGTTTATCACAAAATGCATCACCCAAGCCTCTAATCTAACAGTTTTCAATGGATAATTGTTTTACATCATCCTATGCCTTTTTAATGATATAAATGATTTCTTTCAGATTCAACTTTTTCAGAATTTCAGGAATATTAGGATTTTCTGATGAAACAAGGGCAGAAATGACCTCTCATCTGAAATCATGTTTGAAATTCTTGGTTATGTCTTAGACCCAGATGCATCAACCATACGTAAAAAAATCTAAAACGTAAAAGTGCATACCGAATTTAAAAAAACAAAGAATGCACCAAAAAAACAAGTTGCACATGTTCGGTGTGGTATTGTAAAGTACAAAGCATTACAGATTCGTTAAACTGTTGTAATCCCCATTGGTAATCGGCCCCTAAAGCATGTGCAGAGCAGCCAAGCGTTATGCTGGCTGCTCTGCGCATGCCACAAACGTCAAAACAACAACCACCAAAAAAACCCACAAACACGTGGCTCCCCACTTCCCCTGCTTAAAATATAAAATCAAACCAAAAATAAAAAAAGGATTGGGAGGGGGCAAAGGCGCTCTTCAGCAGCGTCCTGTATGGACAGCCTTGCCCCCCCCCCCCCCCCCCGAGGTTGACGCTGCTTCCCGCTTCCCCCTGTATTAAATAAAAAATCAAAACAAAAATCAAAAGTTTAGCAGCCCCGGCCCCCCTCCCTTCCTGTCTCTCTCTTTCTCCTTCTCCCACATCTCCGCCTCCTGCCATCCTCTGCCCCCGTGCCCCGCCCCCCTGAGATCATCACTGTCATTCCCTCCCTCCACCGGACCCCCCCTGCCTTACCGGGCCCGCGCAGCGCCTCTCACCTGTGTGTGAAGGTGCTGCACGGGCAAGAAGATCATCTGATCCCTGCGAGTCTTCAGGACATCTCTCCTTCTTCCCTGAGCTGGGGCTGCTAAACTTTTGATTTTTGTTTTGATTTTTTATTGAATACAGGGGGAAGCGGGGAGCAGCGGTGACCTCGGGGGAGGGGGGCAAGGCCGTCCATACAGGACGCTCCTGACGAGCGCCTTTGCCCCCTCCCGATCCTTTTTTTATTTTTGGTTTGATTTTATATTTTAATCAGGGGGAAGCGGGGAGCCACGTGTTTGTGTGGGTTATTTATATTTTCAAACGTGCCAGCTTGGATTTTTATGCTGCAGGGAGAAGCGGGGAGCAGTGTCTGTATGACAGCTCAGGCCTTAACGACAGGTCTGACTTCACGTTAAAAATATCGCGATAACTGATTCAGTGCAATCGTTGGTATGGTTAGTGCATTCCGAATTGTCCACATTACAATTGGAAGTGACTCGTTTTTTTTTTTAAAGAGTTTATTGAATTGAGAACATACAAATAAACTGCAGATATACATCTGAATGTGTTTCAAATACAAATTATAACATTTTCTGCTTGACATGAACCCTCTATAGGTTTCCCCCCTCCCCCCTCCCCCCTCCCTCTCCCATTCTCCTAAAGAGTTAGCAAAGCAGGGTCAGGCTGCGCCAACCATTCTGTATAGGGATCCCAAACCTGATGGTAGGGGATCAGATGGCCCAATTGCATTGCAGTCAACGTAGACATCAAGTGGATGTAGTCCAGTTTCCTCAGGATCGCCCGTAGCCCCGGTAAGGTCTGTTGTTTCCATGCCGCTGCCAGCACCAATTTGCTGGCTACCAATATCTGTGTGGCCAGTTGAAACCCATGTTTTTTGCTTCCTTGAGGCCGCACATGTAAAAGGCAATGTTCAATTTTCATGGGAAAAACACTTTTCGTTATGATAACAATCAATTTCACAACTCTGGTCCAGTATTGTTGAGCCTGTGGACAAGCCCACCAGATGTGCGCCATATCCCCTTCCATTCCTCATTGACGCCAGCAGAGGGGAGACCCCCCTTTAAACATTTTGGCTCGTCTCTGTGGAGAGTAGTACCAGCAGTATAATATTTTGTATCCATTTTCTACAAGAGCATTAGAAACTGACACCTTAAGCAAGGACGCGAACACCCTCTCCCACATGCAATATTTAGTCTAGATATCCTGCCTCTACCACCTCCACTAGCCATTGCTCGCTCTAATTGTGTTTCCTCTAGGTACAACTCATCTTTTGCTCGACGTAAGAGAAAATCCCTTAGTTGGCGATATTGGAAAGCACTGGAGGTTGGAATCCCATACTCCTCTTGCACTTCCTCAAAGGTGAGAAGTTCCCCATCCTCCCACACCTGTCCCAGCTCACATAAGCCCTTTTGCTCCCAATTCCTAAAGCATAAATCTGTGACTCCTGGTCTAAACACGGGCGCACAGCGAATCATCATATGTAGAAAGTGTGTGCGTCCCCGAAAAAAAAAAATGGTGCGCACCCCGCTTCAGGTTGTAAGTGGCCACCGAATTATTGGGGGAACCTCTTTTATTATCTCTTTCAACGCTCGGTCGGGCAACCAGGGAATAGCTTTCAAGGGGTGTAAATCACACCAGCACTGCTCCATCGCTGTCCATGCCTTCACTTTTCCCGATTGCCACTCCGCTAATATGCGAAGGTGGGCTGCTTTGTAATAAAGTAAAAATGAAGGTACCCCCATGCCCCCCTGTGCCTGATGCATTAGTGGCCTACGTACCCGTGGGGGCCTCTTCTTCCAGATGAAAGAGAAGACCCGACGTTGTAAACCTTTAAAAAATTTTTCAGGTAGTGAGATGGGAAGCGCCATAAATAGATATAGCATTTTAGGCAATAGGATCATCTTAATCAATGTGAGATAGAGAGCTGTGAACCTAAGAGAAATAAGTATAAACTCTTTGAGTTGGGTGGGCCTGTCTCCATATATCACTCAGGTGCCACTTAGCTAGGAAAGCCCTGGAGTACCTCTCGTCCCCGTCGAGCATATTGTATCGACGGGGAGGAGTTGTCCAATTGCGGATTTGAGGTGATATTAAAATCACCGCCCACTAGCACATGCCCTTCCCCGTGTAAAAATAGTATTTGGTCCAATTGATGAAAAAAATCCCCCTGATCCGCATTAGGCCCATATACATTGACTATGGTGTACTTTTGTGTTCCCAAGAACATAATTATCAAAAGAAAACGGCCCCCTTTATCCCTGATAACCTTTTGAAATTGCCATGGGCGGGAATCGTTAAACATTATCATGACCCCCTTGCTTTTGGAGCCTGAAGTATTTGATGCATAAAAAGTATGGGGGTACTGGCGATGTCTGCATAACCCTTCGTATTGCTTTTTTTAAATGGGTCTCCTGAATCAGGGCGATATCGACTTTCAAGCGAGTCAGCTCCCTAAACAGGAGCTGACACTTCATAGGCACATTCAGGCCTCTGACATTCAGGAGCACTAATGTTATATCCTGCATCTCATCTTCCCCCTTGGTCGTCCAGCTCCCCTCTCAGCCTGCTTTTGACCCTCTTCACCTTCACCTTCTGTGCTGCTATTCACTCCCCTATCCCTTATCCCTCCTACAATTATTCCCAACCTCCCTCCCTCCCACCTCTCCCCAACCTTACAGTGATCCTCCCTCATAATGAAAGAAATATCTCATAGAGGAAGTAACTCACCCCTCCACTCACCGTGCTATTATCAGTGTACAACTTATGAACAGGTCTCCCTTTAACAACCATCCAAGTTACAACAAACTTTTACCTAACAGTGCTGTGAATCTATTGCCTCTACGCTTGCCGCAGGCCACTACCTGGCTTATGTAGACATAACAATTACCCCCCTTACCCACAGTCAAGTAAGCTGGCCAGCTGAATGCTGGCGTTGCAGCCTCTTTTGTCCTTTACCCACATGCTGCCATTTCGAATGAGGCGTCTGCACCTTATTCCTGTGGGCTCTCCCAGGAGTTTCCATGGGCACTTCCTGCTGTGCCTCCGGTAGTATTGCTCGAGCTTCGGCAAGCGTTCTCGCCTGATGCATGCGGCCTTCTTTATAGAATACCAGGGCGAAAGGATGCTTCCAGCGATATTTAATACCTAGCTCCTGTAGCCTCCTGGTTACCGGTTTCAACTCTGCTCGGCGTTTTAAAGTGGCAGCCGCCAGGTCTTGGTAGATCTCTACAGGATACGTGTCCCACTTAAAACTTTGGAGGCGTCTAGCAGCCTGAAACACTCTGTCTTTTAACTTATAGTCTTGAAAACAGGCAATAATGTCCTTGGGCAGGTTATTTCTGGCTGGGCCTAGAGTTCTGTGGGAGCACTCCAAGCCGACTGTACTGGCCTCTAGCGGGGTACCCGCCTCCTTCAAGATGGCACTCACCACTTGTTGAACCACCGCTTCGCAGTTAGCATATTCTGGAGTTTCAGGAATACCCCTGAAGCGTAGATTGTGGCGTCGGCTTCTGTTTTCTAAATCCTCCACCTTGTCTGCCAATTGTTGTTGGCCCAGCCGGACATCCGCTACCACCCGATCTAGGGACCCGAGTTCCTCTGACTGCTCTTCCACGCAGGATTCCACCTCTTCTATGCGGCCCCCTAATTCTTTAATTTCGCCACGCAGGTCAGATCCTAGCGTCTCCAGCTCTGCCCGGACCGCCTTTACATCCGCCCGAATTTCTTGCAGCCATTTTTTGAGTTCTGCCAGGGGGTCCGCTGCTATTTGCTCCTGATCCTCCCCGAAAAGGCACGGGCTTTTTTGAGATGCTTCGTCCGCCGATGTACGGTGGTTCGCGGGCGGATGTTCTGCTCCTGCCATGCGGTTCGCTGCCATCCTACCTTTAAAGCCGAACTGGCTTAATTCCGCTTGTGTGGACATCACCGTTCTGGCGCCGACCTGTAAGCGATCTGTGGGAGCCCCAAGTCTTTTAGCAGTGGCCCTGCTAGCGGGAGACCTCGTGTTTTTATTATTTCGGTGAGCGGGAGCCAGTTCTTTAAGCCACCATCTTCTTCGGTGACGTCACTTCCTCCCCGGAAGTGACTCATCTGCATTCCGTTTTCGTTAGCTGCTAGCGTCGTCAGAAAATGGCCTTTAATGCATGTTACGGTTGAAAATTTCTTCGTTAAAGGGTCGTTAAAGTTTAGTACATCTGGGTCTTAGTCTAGTGGTTGAATTTTGGATGTGGTGTTCAAGGGAAAGTAAAGAACTCAATTTTCCCCTTCTCTAGAGATCAAAGACTCCGCTGCAGGGTGTGTGGGGCAGTTATTGAGCAACATAAATAAACAGAAGTGCCTTTTCCTTAAGCTTCTTTGAATGCAAATGCTTTTGAACAGATGGAACAAATAACTGGTCAGGGCCGGTCTTAGCAACTGCGGGGTCCTGTGCAGACAAGTTCAGTGGGCACCCCCCCCCCCCCCACACACACACCTGCCCCCATAAGCCACCTCATTCCATACCTTGATATGCATCCACCATGTTTCAGTAGAGAGCGGCAGACAGCAGCAGCAATTTTCATATCCTATCAGGTGCCGAGCCCAGAGCCTCCTCACTGCTGCATCCCGCCCTTGTGGAAGCAGGAAGCGACATCAAAAGGGGACAAGACGTAGCAGCGAGGAGACTCAGGGCTCGGCAGCTGACAGGATATGAAAATCGCTGCTGCTGCCTGATGCTCTCTACTGAAATGTGGATGCACATTAAGGTATGGAGCAGGGAGGTGTTCTAAGACTGGAAGACAGACATGCCAGAGATGCGGGGCCCCTAGGAGCGCGAGGCCCTTGTGAACGCCCCTTTCTCAGTTCTCTAGTAATAATAATAGTAGTAGGTGCTTAGATGACTCTAAAATAGGCTCCCAGAACCAGTCCCAATAGTGTACAAACACTTCCATACAAATGTATACCTGCTCTGAAAAAGGTGTAACTGTATGAGTGCACTCTGTCTTTGTACTTGTGAGTTTAATGTATGTACATTGCGGCTGTGCCCAGACTTTGCCTACTCACAAACAGTGTAACAGACAGTAGCTGCTATTTCTCTGGGGGGAATGTTATCAATATGGGCAACTGTTAAGATGGGTTATTTTACTGTTAACTCCTGTTATTAGTAACTAGGTTTCATGGGACCTGTGCTAAAATAGCACAAGTTAGTGGTAAAATGACTTGTCTTAACTGTAGCTCACATTGATAACTACATCCCTCTGTGCCAATTTTTTATGCACATTTATGGCCATGCAAATTTATAAAAGGCCTTTACAGTTGGAAAAAAACATTATAAAATTATCACCTCCCCCCACAAATGATAAGGTATCCTAAATAATTCTGAGATCTAGAATACTGTTTAGAGTATCTTGGAGCAATCATCCAAATTCCTCTTTTCACATCTGCAACCATCAGAACTTGAGTGCCAGAAGCCTAATTGTTTCTTGAATACTGTTGGTCAATATCATGTGTTTCCATGCTGAAGCTTTTGACATCCAATTTATTTTGTCTGAGTTGGATGTGATTTGCAGCCTGCATCTCTCATTAAACTATAATGGCTATTCAGAATTTCAAAGGTACAGAGGAAGGATAAAGACATATTGTCCACAGGATGGATGAGATCAAAACATTATGAACCTCTCAAGCTTGAATTACACTTTCTGCTTTCCATAAAGATGATTTTAGAAATAAGTCATTTGTATGCAAGACAATTATTCTGCTCAGATTTTAGTCATTGTCAATCACGGCTTAAAGGCTTTAGAATGGTATTACTTTTTTTGTATTGAGAAGTTGGTTTTAGGGTGGGTCATATCTTTAGTTTTGAATGCAAACTTCTACTGTTGGGAGTACAGCAGTAGCCTAAGGATTTTAGAGCTTTGGACTGAGACTTAAGAAAGCCTGGGTTCATATCCTACTGATACTCACTTAACTATTGTCTCAGGTACAACATTAGGGGTCAATATTCAATGTGGTTTAAGTGGGCAGGAGGGGCTCCAGCCTCTTTAAACCACATTGAGCAGGCCATCCTCAGATTTTCAGTGAAACTTAACCACATAATGCTGCTGAAAATCCAGTGTGACCACTGTGGCACTTGTCAATTACTGCCAGAGTGATCTGGGGCAGAATCAGAGAAGAGACTGCATTCTAAACAGATTCTAGCATAAACACTGGAGGACTTTGAAGCTGAATTACCAATCCTGCTGCAGGAACACTGCTTTGTACAACAATAGAGACCTGCCCAGCCTCAAACTCAGGCCCAAATGCATCAAACAAACGTAAAAAAATCTAAATCGTTAAAGTCCTTAACGATTTTGAAAAACCGTAGCATGCACCAAAAAAACAGGTCAAACATGTTCGTTGTGGTATCAAGAAGTACAATGTATCAATCAATTGTAATCCCCGTCAGTAATGGGACCCTAAATCATGCGCAGAGCAGCCAAGCATTATGCTGGCTGCTCTGCGCATGCCACAAACGTCCAAAAAAAACCACAACAAAAACACGTGGCTCCCCACTTCCCCTGCGGGCCTGCACTAACCAAAACAAAAACAAAATCCAAATAGATTGGGAGGGGGCAAAGGCGCTCGTCATGAGCATCCTGTATGGGCGCCCTTGCCCCCCCCCTGAGATCGCCGCTGTTCCCCGCTTCAGCCGGTTTTAATAAAAACAAATCTCCACATTTTCTCATCCCTGCTCCCCCTTCCTTCCTGTGTCTCCTGTCCTTTGCTCCAGGGCTCCACCTCCCGCCATCCTCCGCCTCCACCCTTGTGCCCCGCCCCCCCTGGGATCGTCGCCGCCACTCCCACCCTCCACTGGACCCCCCCACTGCATTATCGTCCCGTGCAGCGCCTCTCACCTGTATGCGAAGGTGCTGCACGGGATAAAACATCTGATCGCCAATTGCTTCTCCCTCCTTCGACGTCAGTCTGTTGTTCCTGGGCCCGCCCTCCATTGACGGCCATTAAAATGAACTGAACTGTTGAAGGACAACATTTTTATCGTCACTTGAGCACTTTATTCACGTATTATACATCTGTGACGGCTGTGATTCTGATGAATTTGATTTTACACTCCTTATCCTTCTGCTGTAAGATAAGTGACTTTTTATTTAGTTGATGAGTAGGGAGAATCATTATAAAGATTATATGTCACACTGGAGGTTGGTGGGACATGAGTGCAATGATGTTCTGATTTACTCATGTCTGCATTTGAGGAGTCCAGCCGGAGCAGCATGTTTCACTGAGCACTCTTTATAAGCATTAGCTGTATGCTTTCACTACACTTTTGCATTTTTATATATATATTTTTTCACTGATATATGAATCACTGCAATCTTAAAAAATTATAAAAAAGAGAAGAGTATATATTGGCATACAACGGTTTCCTTTGTATATATGGTAACATATTCATAGAAACCAGAACGAAAGAGTTACCCCAGTGAGTTTCTTTAGTATCCTCCCTAGCTTTGCTAAAGCCACTTTTTACTGCAGCTTAGTGGAAAAAAACCCCTTTAGACACGCTTATATTTTTAGCGCATGCTAAACGTTAGAGACGCCAATGTAAACCCGTAAGCATGCCTTAGTAAAAGACCCCCTTAGTGTCTTATTCTGGTGACATGGATGTGCAAGGTCCCTTTTATAAAAATTGATTTAGGCTAAAAATGATAGAATCTCTTTTGGAAACAGAGTTCATTGAATGCACTGCTCTTTGATTTGTGGAGCTATCATGTCTTGATACATTTTCAGACAGAAAAAACCTCTTATATATTTTTTAAACATAGCCCAGAAATGCCAGCCTCTGTGGAGGACAAACCTCACTCAAGGAATGGGTAGAAGGCATGTCCTACTTAAGAAATCCTGGGATGGGGCAGAGGAGCCCTGTTTGCAATGAAGTGAAGAGGAAGCCAGAAATCAACTGGGGATCCCTGCTATGTTAATAATGCAACCGTGCTGACATCCCAAAGATTTATTAACATGATGTTTGTCTGTTATAGCATAATTATTTGCTATATGACATACTCTGCAAGAAATGTGTTTGAAGACAGCATTAGGTTGTTATAATCAAGAATAACACAGGAGTTTGTTGAAATGAAATACTTCAGTGCATAATACTGCATGTGTTACTTTCAGTATATATTAGCAAAACTAAAAGAGATAGAATTGATATAATTATGGAGCTGATGATAAAGATAACATGATATTGCAAAGATGAAACATGGAATAACTATGTGCTTATGAATGACAGCCTAAAAATCATATCCCTCCCCCATGCTATTTCATTTTTGTCCCATTCATTATGCTTTTCTGCCATTTCAGACAAAACAGAATTATAGCTGAAATTCAAAAACACTGGCGAGTGGCAGGGCTCATAAAGCTAATGTTGTCAAAATAAATGAAAAAGAGGTTTCGAGGGCAGCCTGGGGATAATTCAAACTGACAGTTTCATCTCCACTGTATCGAGTCACTTTCCTCGCTTTGTAAAGTATGATCTGAAGTAAAAAAAAAAGGGAATGTTTTTTCCAGCTGCATTTTAATTCTCTCTCTTTATCTAAAACAAAGTGTATGTGTGTATGGGGTTCAGGATGGGTATGGTTCTGAATGCCATTGCTATGTATGTTTTTTGTCATTTCATAAAAATTGTAGGGAACTTCATGTCATTGAATAGTGTCAGATTGATTGCATTAGGAAGTGAAATTCTCTGCTTTTCCCCACAGAAAAGCAGTAGCATGAATGGCAACAGTCCAAGTTGCTCTGCACTGCCTGGCCAATGTCCCTAAACTCTTCTATTCATAAGAACATAAGTATTGCCATACTGGGAAAGACCAAAGGTTCATCAAGCCTAGCATCCTGTTTCCAACAGTGGCCAATCCAGATCACAAATACCTGGCAAGATCCCAAAAAAGTACAAAACATTTTATACTGCTTATCCCAGAAATAGTGGATTTTCCCCAAGTCCATTTAATAATGGTCTATGGTCTTTTCCTTTAGGAAGCTGTCCAAACCTTTTTTAAACTCCACTAAGCTAACCTCCTTTACCACATTCTCTGGCAACTAATTCCAGAGTTTAATTACATGTTGAGTGAAGAAAACCTTTCTCTGATTCGTTTTAAATTTACTACATTGTAGCTTCATCACATGCCCCCTAGTCCTAGTATTTTTGGAAAGCGTAAACAGACGCTTCACATCTACCCGTTCAACTCCACTCATTATTTTATACACCTCTATCATATCTCCCCTCAGCCGCCTTTTCTCCAAGCTGAAGAGCCCTAGCCGCTTTAGCCTTTCCTCATAGGGAAGTCATCCCATCTCCTTTATCATTTTCGTCGCCCTTCTCTGCACCTTTTCTAATTCCACTATATCTTTTTTGAGATGCTGCGACCAGAATTGAACACAGTATTCGAGGTGCGGTCACACCATGGAGCAATACAAAGGCATTATAACATCCTCATTTTTGTTTTCCATTCCTTTCCTAATAATACCTAACATTCTATTTGCTTTCTTAGCCGCAGCAGCACACTGAGCAGAAGGTTTCAACGTATCATCAACGACGACACCTAGATCTCTTTCTTGGTCCGTGACTCCTAACGTGGAACCTTGCATGACGTAGCTATAATTCGGATTCCTCTTTTCCACATGCAGCACATGTAAAGGTGAGAGTTTCACCTGTCCCCACACCCTTACATTCTGTGGCCTCTTGTATATAAACTGCTCATTAGTGTACCAGCTACTCTCAAACTGTGAAGATTCTTTTCTTTTCTTTCTTTCTTCCTTTTTTTTTTTTTGTGATATGGACACCTTTTCACAGGAGACTAAACTGAACCATCAGATTCTATATATGGTGCCGAAAAATCAGCATGGAAAAATTTAAGCACAACGCACTATTCTATAAAGGTTGATCACCTTTTACAGAATTGTGCTCAGTGTCAAATTCTGTGCTGTTTATAGAATCCGCCTAAATTTTTGCAGGGTTTTACAGAATACACCTAACTAGTTTGTGTGCCATTTATAGAATTCGCCTAAGTATCTGCAGCCTTTATAGAATCCTACCAGATCGGCACTGATTTTTTGGTGCTGCAAAGTGCAGATGTGACATCAGCATGTAATGGTGTCATGCAGGGGTGTAGCTATGTGGGGCCACGGGGGCATTGGCACCCGTAGATTTGGCCATGGCCCCCCTGGCACCAACCCTTTCAACCCCCCTCTTCCCGCTGCTGCCAAACCTGGAAGGGCAGGCTTCAGTTTCTGTGAGTCTGATGTGGTGGGGGGTCTTACTCCAGGGGCAGTGACGTGGAGGCGCGAGGAGAAGCGGCTACAGAGACTACGTTGTAAGACTTGGGCATTTGTGAATGATTTGGGCTGGGTTTAAAAACGTTTATCGCTTCTTTTCTTTTTGTAGCGGCCGCTGCTGCTCAACAGGAGAAGCAGCAGCGGCCAGACAGCGTTACTACTGGCATCTGTGGGTGGTGATGGGGTTTGATGCTCCGGGGGGGGGGGGGGGTGTTGATGTGCTTCGGGTGGGGGGAGGGGGTGTTTGATGTGCCGGGGGGGGGAGATTGGGTGATGCGCAGGGGGGGATTCTGTGGTGCCGCGCTTGTAGTTTTTTGATGCGCCGCTCCCTGCCACTTGCGCCGAAGTGGCAGGGAGCAGTACACTGACAGCTGATTCCCAGGCAGGGGGAGGAGTAGGGAAAAGCGTGTTAGTGACATCATCCTGGCTATGGAGCCTAGCTCAGCAACTTCAGGAGCCACGGACACAGGCAGTTCCACATTAGAACGTTGGTGGTGAGAATTATTATATAGGATATGGTCCACCTTTGCTTATACCCTACACTGCTACTACTACTACTACTATTAAATATTTCTATAGCGCTACTAGACTTATGCAGTGCTGTACAAATTAACATGAAAAGACAGTCCCTGCTCAACAGAGCTTACAATCTAAATTGGACAGACGAACAGACAGCTAGGGGTGGGGAAATTGCAGTGGTAGGGGTGATAAGTGAGGGTGTTGATTAAGAGAGTCATGGTTAGGAGTTGAAAGCAGTAGCAAAGAGGTGGGCTTTAAGCCTAGACTTGAAGACGAGCCTGACGTACTGGCTCAGGGCGTCTATTCCAGGTATAGGGAGCAGCGAGATAGAAGGAACCTTTGCTTATACCTACACTGTCAATTAAAGTGTTCTATTACATATTGTGTTGACATTGTAAGTATTATTCTATGCCATACATGTATTGTTATTTGAATATTTTTACTGCTGTAATTGTCTATTGCTCATGTTTGATTTATTCTTATTGTACACCACCTTGAGTGAATGCCTTCAAAAAGATGGCAAATAAATCCTAATAAATAAATAAATATGCATGGGGACACTGGAAAACATAGTGTCCAGACAGCAACAGCCCCACATTTTTGGTAAGTTGGTATGATTAATTGATTCAGTTGCGCCATTCTAAGTGTTCTTGCTGGGCTGCGTGGATTGAGTAGATTTGATAAGTAAGGGGGTTCAGCAGAGGCTAAAATTTTTAAGACTAAAAGTAAGATCTTGTAATTGATACAGTGGGTGATTGGGAGCCAGTGTGCATCTTTGAGAAGAGGGGTAATGTCTCTCGGCAGCCCTGGCTTCCTGTGGAGGAAGAGGAGGATGAGCTACATGGCAGCTAACTGGGCACACCGGAACACTGTTCGCTTTGAGATTAAGAGGATTTCAGCATGGAGAGATTGAAGTTCAGTAGTTTAGTTCTTCAGGAGGAGTTGGCGTTTGACCCCAGACAAGTCGAGTATGCCTTTGCATTAGCAGGAGGAAAGACTTTTGAAGTGGTCTTTACAACCTTCCAGCTCTTTGAACTGTGTATCTCCAGGTTTAGAGAGAAGAGTCCTTTGCCTTTACTCAGCTGACTCAAGCTATTTGAAGGACTATTCATGTACTCACGTACAGCGAATTGTTTCAATATGAGGATGTGGCAACCTGGTTGCACCGCTATTGAGTTATTGTACATAGTGTGGATGTTAAGGATCAAGATGGAATTAAAACTGGAGAGAAGAAGTTGTTTGTTAAGCTGCGGTATTACCCAGCTGAAAAGGATTGGATCTATATCCCTAGCAGAATTCAGCTGGGGGCCTGGCAGGGGTCTGTTTTTTATGTGGGGCAACCCAGAAAGTGCAGGAGATGTAATCAGTCTGGTCCTCTGGCCCGAGATTGTACTGAGCAGTTTTGTTCAAACTGTAATGAGCAGGGCCACTCTGAATTTGTGTGTCTCGGGACAAAAACGTGTAATCATTATGGGCAGCGAAGCCATGATTTTAATAGCTGTCCCCACAGTCCTTCGCTAACAGAGCAAAGGAGGCTGTTCATAATAGATGGCTGGACAAGTTATTTGGTAAAGTTCAACCAGCTACCGCAGAAGGCAGAGACCAGGACTGTGAGGAACTCTCTGGTGCTTTTGGGTCCCCTGAGACAATGAGCTCTTCAACCAACCAACCAAACAAACAAACAAACAAACAAAGGAGAGGTTCTAGAAGTTTCTGGAGAGCAGGAAGTTGAGGGTGTGGTGGAAACTCAGGAAGTGAAAGGTGTGGCTGGGGCTCTGGGTGTACAGGATGTGGTGGTGGAGCCCCCTGCACTTCTGCAGCTTGTCTCAGTGCATCACAGCAGACTGCGCCTGTTCAGAGGAGGCTTTAATCAGGGCCGTGCCTAGGGTCTCTGGCGCCCCCCTGCAGACTATCAGTTGCCCCCCCCCCCCCCCGTGAAAATGATCACCCCCCCCCCATGAAAATGATCGCTCACCACTTGCCACACTGAAAGGAATTGTCAGCAATATTCTTAGAAACAAATTGCTATACATTGCAAAATAAGATAGCAGATGTAAATTCTCAAAGTGGACATATTCCAAACGCTAAAATGAAAATAATTTTTTTCTACCTTTGTTGTCTGGTGACTTTCTTTTTTCAATCATGCTGGTCCAGTATCTGATTCTGCTGCTATCTGTCCTCTTAACTCCATTTCCAGGGCTTCCTTTCCATTTATTTCTTTACTTTTCTCCTTTCTTCTTCATTTCTTGCTCTATATCCATTTCCAGCAATTTCTCCTCTCTCCCTGGGTCCTGCCCTCCCATCCATGTCCATTCTTGTCCCTCTCTGCCCTTCCCTCCTCCATCCATAGCCAGCAATCCTCCTCTCTCCCCTCCCCTCCATTTCCAGCAATTTGTCCTCTCCCTGGGCCCCCATGTCCATCTTTGTCCCTCTCTGTCCTTCTCTCCTCCATCCATAGCCAGCAATCCTCCTCTCTCCCCTCCCCTCCATTTCCAGCAATTTGTCCTCTCCCTGGGCCCCCATGTCCATCCTTGTCCCTCTCTACCCTTCCCTCCTCCATCCATAGCCAGCAATCCTCTCTCCCCTCCCCTTCCAACAATTTGTCCTCTCCCTGGGCCCTGCCCTCCCATCCATGCCTCTCTGCCCCTAGTTCTAGATCCATTGATTCTCCCATCCACCCCTGCCCCAGGCATGACCCCATTCTCCCTCCTGCTCACTTTTCAGACCCCAGTTCCAGCTCCATGCCCTTTCTCCCATCTGTCTCCCACCCAGTCCCTTCTGCCTATCCGAGTCCCCCTCACCCAATCTTTCTCCCACCCAGTCCCTTCTGCTATCCAAGTGCCCCCCACCCTCACCCCATCTGTCTCCCACCCAGTCCCTTCTGCCCATCCGAGTCCCCCTCACCCCATCTGGCTCCCACCCAGTCCCATCTGCCCATCCGAGTCCCCCTCACCCCATCTGTCTCCCACCCAGTCCCTTCTGCCCATCCGAGTCCCCCTCACCCCATCTGGCTCCCACCCAGTCCCTTCTGCCCATCCGAGTCCCCCTCACATCTGGCTCCCACCCAGTCCCATCTGCCCATCCGAGTCCCCCTCACCCCATCTGTCTCCCACCCAGTCCCTTCTGCCCATCCGAGTCCCCCTCACCCCATCTGGCTCCCACCCAGTCCCTTCTGCCCATCCGAGTCCCCCTCACCCCATCTGTCTCCCACCCAGTACCTTCTGCCCATCCGAGTCCCCCTCACCCCATCTGGCTCCCACCCAGTCCTTTCTGCCCATCCGAGTCCCCCTCACCCCATTTGGCTCCCACCCAGTCCCATCTGCCCATCCGAGTCCCCCTCACCCCATCTGGCTCCCACCCAATCCCTTCTGCCCATCCGAGTCCCCCTCACCCCATCTGTCTCCCACCCAGTCCCTTCTGCTATCCGAGTCCTCCCCCACCTTCACGGTCACCCATCTGTCCCCCACCCTCACCCTGCCTCGTCTTCTCCCTGCCACCCGTCTTTAAAAAGAAATTGCCGACGCGATAGCGAGCGCAACACCTCGTGTGCAAGTAAAAGAAGCGAATCCGATCATCTCATTGGGCCTTCCTTCACTGTCCCGCCCTAGAGGAAATAAGAAGTTGCGTCAGAGGAGGGCGGGACAGTGAGAGAAGGCCCAATGAGATGATCGGATCCGCTTCTTTTACTTGCACACGAGGTGCTGCGCTCGCTCGGCAAATAAATTTAAAGGGCTGGTGCGGGAGGGGGGGTGCCAGGATGAAGAGCAGCGGGAGCGGCGGCACCCCCCTCTCTGGTGCCAAAAGATTTAAAGTCCTCGGCGGGGCGAGGGTAAGCACCACGGCGGCGCCCTCCAGAGGTGGGCGCCCCCCTGCGGCGCTTACCTCGCTTACCGCATCGGCACGGCCCTGGCTTTAATGACTGATCTCTTGCCTGCACTGCTGGAGCCTGTGCTGGATTGGGGGACTTAGAACTGGAGGGGCAGGAGTTGGATCAACAAGCTGAGGAGTCAGAGGATATGATTGTTTTCTAAGAGAAAAAAGGAAGAGAGGGTGGATTTTTCTGAGGGTTGTGAAAATGGCAGGTCAGAGGAATTTTTGGAACTTATGGCTCTGCAGCTTTTTTCTGCAATGACTGGCATAGGCAAGCCTACTGACTGTTGTGCAAGGAAAAAGAAAAAAAGGTCCTGATAAGGACCATGGACTGTTGTAATCATGGCTAGAATGTTCCGGTTTTCTTTATGTATTTTGATGTTCACACTGCTCACTGTGAATGTCAAAAGGATCAAGAGCAAGGAAAGGTGGTGTTTTCCCATTTGCATTGTATACATTATGATGTTATTTTCTTGCAGGAATGTGTGATTCTAGAGCATGAGATGGACAGCAATAACAGCAGAAGTGGCTCTGAAAGACAGCAGTATGCACAATTAAAGTAAGCACAGAACACAAATAAGTTACATTAGAGAGAAGGCTCCAGGATTGGCAAGAGCAAGCTGTATGAGTCGCTGCTCACTGCCACTGACTGCTAGAGATGAGAAAACTTTTAAAAGGTAAATGACCCTCAACTTCCGTGGCACATCTGCGGACTAGCTGCTGCACAGCAATGTGCGGTGGCATACCGGTTGAAAAACACTGCTCTAAAACTATGCTTGAGATGACTAAATTTAAAAAAGAAAAAAACCCTTGGAAATTTCATTGAATCTTCAAATTTATAGCTCAGTATTTTTTGCAAAAGACCAATGAGTTGGAATCTGCATGAGGTAAATGTTGAATGAAAAAAATTAGGTTAGAAGTCTTATTTCAAGTCTTGAAAGTTAAAATTAGCTTGAAAGAGGTTTCCAACACAAGCTAAGGTTATCAATAGAAATCAAACAAAATAAAACATGGAAAAGAAAATAAGATGATACCTTTTTTATTGGACATAACTTAATACATTTCTTGATTCAAGAAATGTATTAAGTTATGTCCAATAAAAAAGGTATCATCTTATTTTCTTTTCCATGTTTTATTTTGTTTGATTTCTATTGATAACCTTAAGAGTGGACTAACACGGCTACCACACTCCTCTACAACACAAGCTAAGAATTCCCTTCTAAATTAAAACTTATTATTAGATATTTACATACCTGTTTTACTTTGTATTAGAAGCAGTTCCATTGCTTACTAGAAATGATAATTGTACTAATGCTGAACAATTTTAATTGATTCTAAGACAGGACATAAATTCAGACTTAGTTAAGAGCTCTTCTTTGACCTATGCAAGGAAGTAAAATATTCAAAAGGGCCCATGAAATGTACAACTTGAGCACTATCAGTTTTTGTTCAGAATAATTAGGGAAAATGAATTAGTATAGCATTGCTGTGTTTCCTACTTCTTGGCCACAGTAGATCAATAAATATGGCACAGATGTTCCTGAATATTTTATAATCTTTTCACCCCTGGGTGTCATGAAATGTTTTATTATTTATCAGTTGAAGAAAGAAGACTGCCAGACTTGAGCGCTTGCAGTTGCAAATTCTGGGTCTTTTTAATGACTTATGACAAGAGAAGCAAACTTTCCACAGTGCTCAACATGTCCTAATACACAAATGTGCCACATAAGAGAGAAAAGTACAGAAGACATTTAGGAACCCTCTTACTAAGCCGCAGTAGGCACTAGCACATGCCTACCACGTGGCAAAATGCACTGCCGAAGTGGTGTTCCGCGGTAGTGTGCCCATCAATGCACGCTAATCCCGTGCTGAAAAATATATTTATTTTTTAGTGCAGGAGGCTTGACTATGGGCGGAGAGTTAGCATGCCCTGTGCTTATCGGGTAGCACACACACATTGCTGCATGCTTCCTGATTACTGCGAGGTTAGCGCAGGAGCCCTTAGCACCAACAAAATAGTGTAAGGGCTCCCGCGGTAATGGCCAGGCACTAATTAGGCGCATGACCATTACAGAAATACATGGCAGAGGCCATTTTACTGCCACACTAAAAGACATTTAGGGACCCTCTTACTAAAAGTGACCACAGCGCACAGAAAACCTGCTGACAACAGTGCTGGACACTTTTTAGCTCGGCTTGGTAAAAGGACCCCTTAGTTAGGAGATAACCCTATAATCAAACTCTGTAGAAGGTTGTATTAATTTCAGCTAAACAAGTATGTACACTTTTTTTTCCCATTGTATCACAATAATTTCTCATGCAGAGCATAAATCTTATTCTTGATCACAGGTTAATAGTAATTGTAGCAGAAAGTATTTGTATACTCTTGTAGAGAGCCTATGGTCCTGCTGTGGACTGCTAGCAGTGATACCTAGAGACTTTACTAAAATAAATGTGCTTTTACTTATGACATCACCAGTTGCTAGAGAGATGTATTTTCTCCTGTGACCAGTATTCTAATCAGGGTAGGAGACTTGTTTTGAAGGGAACTTCCCTGGAGTATAAGACCCTGAGCTCAATTAACATCTTTGGTTCCTTGTCTCCCTGGCTGAATAACCTTCACGTGAAGAATGGGCAGACCCTAGCCATCTAAGCCCAAGCAACTATAGGGGTTAGAGGTACCTGGCTAGCCTAGTCAGGGCAGTCTAGGAGTATTTATAGTGACAACAGCCACTCTGTGCTGTGACTGGGAATGGAGAACCTGCTGCACCCACTTGTAGGATAAAGAATGGAGGAGAAGCTTGGATCAGTTGTATATTTTCAGCAGGATGATCAGGACTTCCTATCATCTACACAGGCTCCTGGAACATCTACAGATGCTGAAGAAAAAAAAATACAGGCTTCTTACAGCACATCTCCTGGAGATCATCCCACATCCCATCAATCCATCTAAAGCATTGTATTGGAGCCTCAACATACCGGTATATGACCAGAGATTGTATGGTACTGTAATCTCCTGTTAGGTTGGAATTACTGAGAAGAGTAAGTCCCTGTAAAGAGTCACTGGGGGGTGTGTCTGGGAGATCCCTGGGTGGAAGTAAGGGGAGTAGTTTGGAAATAAAATGCAGAGAGATAGTGCCCTAGTTCTGAAGAGTGACAAAGGGGGAGGAAACAAGGAGGAGATAAAGTTAAGTGTTTGCCTGCATGCTCCTGCTAAGTGACCCGAACGAGGAGAAGGGCTGAAGCGCTACGTTAAGATTAGTCTAGAAACGAGGAGCAGTTGTTCCCCCCCTCATAACAACTGGTGAAGGTGTCAAAGCTTTGGGCGGATTGGGGAGTCTGGCCCACAATCAGGATTCAGGGCAGGACATCGCTCAATGCCAGGATGCTGCCCTGTGAGGTGCACCAGCAGAAGCAGGACAGCCATAAGGGACTGTGCCTGGTGGTACCAGAGTGAATCAGTGGAGGAGAGAACAGCCCTGAGGTTACATCTGGCAAACAGGATACACAAGGACAGGGCTTCTTGTGAATATGTGAATAGCCCTGACCAATAAAGGAAAGAATCCCCTGTACATACACTCGGGAAGAAAGTGGTATACGTGTTCCCCATGGAATGGCAGAACTATGAGAATGATTTAAATAAGAATTTATATAAGGGACTGAAGTGAAGAATCATTGAAGTTGCAAACTGCCTGTTTCAGGAGTTACAATAAAGTTGATTTTTTTGGTAAACCCTTCAAAGTGCAGTGTGGTTCCTCGACTGAAGAACTGAGTGGAACCCGGAGCTGGAAAAGTGTCTCCTAAACCCCTGGATCGCTATTCCGGACCATTGATCCACCCCAACTTGACTGTAAGTTTACTGGAAATGTTACGCCAATTTTTAAAAAAGGTTCCAGAGGAGATCCGGGAAATTATAGACCTGTGATTCTGACGTCGGTGCTGGGCAAAATGGTAGAGGCTATTATTAAGAATAAAATTACAGAGCAAATACAAAAACATGGGCTGATGAGACAAAGTCAGCATGGATTTAGTGAAGGGAAGTCTTGCCTCACCAATCTACTGCATTTTTTTGAGGGGGTGAACAAACATGTGGACAACGGGGTACCCTGTCACAAGAGTTTCATAGGTGTCAAGGGTATCGATGTGTAATTAAACTCTGGAATTTATTGCCAGAAAATGTGGCAAAATCAGTTAGTTTAGCGGGGTTTATAAAAGGGTTGGATAGCTTCCTAAAAGAAAAGTCCATAAGCCATTATTAAGATGGACTTGGGGAAAATCCACTGCTTATTTCTAGGATAAGCAGCATAAAATGTATTGTACTGTTCTGGGATCTTCCCACTGTTTTTGGATTGGCCACTGTAGGAAACAGGATGCTGCGCTTGATGGACATTTGGTCTGTCCCAGTATGGCAACACCTATGTAGGTGAGAGCTACAAGACCCTGATTGATTTTGGGATGACAGGTTCAGGTTATGCCCTGTCATAAGGGTTATAGGTGAGATCTAGAAGACCCTTATTGTTTTTTTAATTTAACACTTGTTGGAAGAAAAGGTTTCCCATTAAGATGGAAGAATACTGCAGAGCCCATAAAACTTGAGGCTAAAGCAGGAGGCTTAAAGAGCCTAAAAATGGAGGGCACTGTTAGAAGGTGGTCTCAGCCCATGGGGAGAGTTGCCCAGAAGGGTGGGGATGAGAACACTGAAATCAGGGAGAGTACCCATGTCTGTTTTAAACATTCCTACAATAAGTAATTTCCTAATCCCTTATTTGTCCTGTTTGTCTGTCTTGAATAGATTGTAAGCTCTGTTGAGCAAGGGTTGTGTCATACGTGTTTAGTGTACAGCGCTGCATATGCGCTATACAAATGATAAGCAGTAGTAGTCTTGTCTGTATTAGAAAAAGGCTAGAGGGAAGAGTCAATGCCATGGGGAGAAGTGAAGCCTATAAGCCTAATTGGGGGGAAATGAAAGAAGTTCATGGATAGATAGAGATCTAATAAGAAGGGAGGGGTTCCCAGAAATCAGTGAGGCAGAGAATGTTGGGGAGAGGAGAAGAAAGGAAGAACCCACAACCCTGAGACCTGAGCAGAACGTATGCCCTGAGAAATTTTTACATTTATATTTTAGATTTGTAAACCACCAAGATCTGCCAGTCAGCTAGGGTGGTATAGAAAATTATAATAAACATAAAAAATAAATAAAACAAAGGGATCATAGATACAGATGGAGAAAATATATGACTTGCATAGAAGTCTCTGGGTGCAGTAACTGCCGAACACCCCTAATTTTATCACACAATTTTAGACCGCACTCTCTGATTCTAGGCGGTTTACAATATACAAATATTCACAAAATAAAGCACAATTAATACAATAACAGACTACACAATCATCTCTCTACTAAATAAATTATAGTTTTTTCATGTTGTCAATATAATTAATAAAAATTAATTATTTAAAGACCTGAGTAAAAAGATATGCTTTAAGACATTTCAGAAAAGAAAGATAATTCTCCATCAAATGCAGTTCTTCTCGTAATCCATTCCACAAGTGAGCCCCTTCAATATAAAAAAATCATGGATCTAATATCCTCAAGAGCAATTTGCTTATAGGTGGGCATAGACAACAATAACTTTCCAGCTGACCTGAATGATAGAAAGAGAACATAAATTCTGAGTGCAGTCGCAAGAGGAATCGGGACTTCACCATTGATAGTCCTAATAATCAGAGTTAGTACTTTAAACTGAATTCTATACCTAATAACCAGTGTAAATTTTGCAGCACTGGAAAAATGTGTTCAAATCTAGAGATCCCAGCAATTAGTCTGGCTTCTACATTTGAGCCACATGCAGTAGTTAGGCTAGTAATACCAAAAACAACACATTACAATAGTCAAATAATGGGGTTATCAAAGATTGCAGAACCATTCTAAAATTCTAGTAATAAACCTTTCAGTCTTCACAACGCTTTTAATTTAAAGAAAACCTTTTTTACCAGACCCTTCATACGTGATTGAAATGATGAAGCTGCTTCATTTGTGTGCAGGGAGAGGTAATTTGTATTGTTTGGCACCCTCAATTGTTCAGAAAAAGTGGCACCTGTGCTGATGTGTGAATATACAGTGTTTACCTAATGTTGTACAACCTCAGAAAAGAGACTACCTCAAAACAGTATTTGGTTTGTATAAGTGATCAGTATCGTTATCTGGAACACCATAGATCTGTCTCTCCGAGTATCTATGATAGAAACATAGAAACACGATGGCAGATAAGAGCCAAATGACCCATCCAGTTTGCCCATCCACAGCAAATCATTATTTCCTCCTTTCCCTAAGAGATCCCACATGTCTGTCCCATGCATTTTAAATTCAGTCATAGTCCTCATCTCTACCGCCTCCATCAGGAGGCGATTCAACACATCAATCACCCTTTCCGTGAAAAAGTCATCAATCACCCTTTCCGTGAAAAAGTATTTCCTCAGGCCTGGGCCTTGACTGAAGGGAGATCTCTTCTCCCCCCTCACTCTCCACCCATTTCCAGAGTATCACCTTCGCTTTCCTTCTGTCCATCTCCTCTCTATCCACCCAACCATCCTTCTGGCTTTTGCTGTCACCTTAGCTGTTCTAGATACTGTCCTCATTCTGCAGTCTCTTGTAGTTTATATACCCTAACATTTTTCCTTACTTTTCCAGCTTTAAGAAACATAGGGCCCCTTTTACAAAATGGTGGTAAGCCCACGCTAAACAGGAAATACTGCTGGGCTACTGCACAGCCCGGCAGTACTTCCCACCCCCAGCATGCCATCATATCCGGCGCTACAAAAATATATTTATTTTTGTAGCACTGGGGTGTACCCATCGGTAATGGGGCAGTGCCGTGCGCTGCCCGGTTACCACCAGGTTAGCGCGGGAGCCTTTACCGCCACCTCAATGGGTGGCAGTAAGGGCTTCCCCCTGAAATGGCCATGCGGCAAGTGCTTAATTTGCCACATGGCCATTTCCTGCAGAAAAGAAAGACCTACCTTTTACCAGCTACGGTAAAAGGGGACCTATGCACACGTCAAAAACACGTGCCGACGCCAGCACAGGCTCCCTTTTGCCACAGCTTGGTAAAAGGAGCCCATAATAGGCTGCTCATGTTGTCTGAATAAGAATTTACTGTGGTCACCAACTAGGAGTCAAATGAATTTTCAGCTATAAAAATAGAAGAAAAGTTTGACAAGCACTGTAATAGAACAAGAATTAATAGTAAAAGAAATTCCTCTTTCACCACATACTCACAATCTACAAGACAATATTTCATCTTGATGAGACTATACAATCTTTAAAGGCACTCTTGGGAGTTACAATAAGTGAATGCTAATTAATGCAAATGAATAAAGCTGTTGGATTTCCATAAGAAATCTACCTAAATATCAAAGGAATTCATCATGATTAATGGTTTACTATGAGGAATTAATGCTAATTTACCATTACATTTAAAAATGTTTCAACCTTGTTATTTTCAGTGTTAAACAAAGCAAAAACAAGACCTTTCCTCCTTTTTTTTCCTTTCTGTATTAATTTATTAATTCCTTACAGGTAGCTGAATGCATGTAGATATTTGATACAAGCACAACATTGGTACAGAAAATAGTTGAAATCACTGTTTATCTGCAGACTTGAAATAATGGTAAAGTATTCACTGCATACATATATTTTGCTGTAAAATCAGATGATCAGGATCTGCTTTTTCTTGCTTCCTGTGACTGACCTGTATAAGCTATTCTGCATGCAACCTCTACATGTCAGTTTGTTAATAAATGAAGTTGAATCCCTTGACTGCTCCAATTTTCTGTCGCCTAATCTGAGTTAAGAGACTTTTATTGGGTTGAAAATGTCTCTCATATAATTAATAACTGGAAAGGAATACACTGGATTCCAGCATGCTCAAGGACCATGTAACTCCAGCATGTTCAACTAAAAAATATCATTATAGAAAGAACCCACTGACTTCCGATTCTTTGGCAGCCAATGTAAAATTGTATGTCCGTCTTTTAAGAGCTTAGAAAAAAAATGGCCCATTGTACTTATGTTCCTGCTTGCTTTCTTTCTTTACCCCTGATTGTTCTTTTCTTTCAATGCCTGAGGCAGGAGTTGTGGTACCTTATTTACAGGCCTTACATCTAATCACTTTGTGCAACAGAGCTTTTCTTTGCTATAAGGTTTATGGTTTATTAGATTTAATACATGTGTATAATAAACTGCATCTTATGTATTTGAATTCCACCTGAGTTTTGACACTAAAAGCTGCATTAACACAGATTAATGCTTATTAGTGCCTATTAATTGGCATTAATTGTCCTCTAATCCATATTAATGCATAATTTATGTCAATGCAATAAAATACATTAATGCAGCTTAGTAACAAAACATTGATGGAATATCAGAAATTAATTTCTTTAAATAGAATCAATGATGTAAGTGTACTATCTTGTCATCTTTTTTCCCCACAGTATACTCTCAGTGCCTTCAAAGACTCCAATACACCTGTCATTTGACATGCCTGTACTCTGTTAATATGATACTCTCATTGACTCTTAAAGAGACATATAACTGCTGCTTTACATATTTTTGAAGAATTGACCAGCACTTCAAAAATGAGCTGACGAGGACTTTATTGTCACTGAAGAACCCCAAAAAAGAAGGAATGAAAGCAAAACAAAATTTAGTTGTACTTAGACAGAAAATGCGGCAGTTGGGAAGTACGGTTAGTGCCAGGCAGACTTCTACAGTCTGTATCCCTTTTATGGCTAGACAGATTGGTTGGGCTGGAGTGAGCTTCAACGTTAACTCCAATAAATAAAATTAAGACAGTGTCAGGCAGACTTCTATGGGCTGTGCCCAGAAAATAGCAAGGACAGATCAGGAGTGGAGGAGTGGCCTAGTGGTTAGGGTGGTAGACTTTGGTCCTGGGGAACTGAGGAACTGAGTTCGATTCTCACTTCAGGCACAGACAGCTCCTTGTGACTCTGGGCAAGTCACTTAACCTTCCATTGCCCCATGTAAGCTGCATTGAGCCTGCCATGAGTGGGAAAGCGTGGGGTACAAATGTAACAAAAAAAAAAGATCAAGTATGCATATGTTATATCACATCATATCATATGCTATGAGTTTATCTTGTTGGGCAGACTGGATGGACTGTGCAGGTCTTTATCTGCCGTCATCTGCAGAGAAGAAATCAAAGTTCCAGATGTCAAGAAAACAAAAACAAGTATAATCTCCTGTTAGTTTGGGATTACTAGGAGAGTACATTCCTGTTCAGAGTCATTGGAGGAGTGACTGGGAGGTCCCTGAGTAGAAGGAAGCCCAGCACAAGGGGACCAGTTCTCTAAAAGACGCTAGTGTTGAGTAATGACCCATTGTGCAAAATAAAGATAGTAACTGCAAATTTCAAAAGCTAACATATTCCAATCACTAAAGAGTCATTACTCAACACTAGCATCTTTTAGAGAACTGTTCCAATGTACTGGATGAAGTATTGCTGTTGTTAAAGAATTTTACAGGCATATTTGAAATGTGACTTAACGGGTGCCACGGTTTCCATATCAAAGGAGTTATTTCTATATAAGTATTGCCATACTGGGAAAGACCAAAGGTCCATCGAGCCCAGCATCCTGTTTCCAACAGTGGCCAATCCAGGTCACAAATACCCGGCACGATCCCAAAAATGTACAAAACATTTTATACTGCTTATCCCAGAAATAGTGGATTTTCCCCAAGTTCAATTAATAACGGTCTATGGACTTTTCCTTTAGGAAGCCGTCCAAACCTTTTTTAAACTCCGCTAAGCTAACTGCCTTTACCACATTCTCTGGCAACAAATTCCAGAGTTTAATTACACGTTGAGTGAAGAAATATTTTCATCAATTCGTTTTAAATTTACTACATTGTAGCTTCATCGCATACCCCCTAGTCCTAGTATTTTTGGAAAGCGTGAACAGACGCTTCACATCTACCTGTTGAACTCCACTCATTATTTTATAGACCTCTATCACATCTCCCCTCAGCAGACAAACTCAAAAAACATATCCTTCAGTAGATGGTCAAACATTCACACTGGGTGCTGTACCCCAAATGCCTGTTGGAAAAAGTGAGTCTTGAGAAGGATTTAAAATTTCTATTATGATTGTTCTGCTCTTAAAAATGGAGGAAGGTCATTCCAAAGCCTAGGGGTCATAAAATAAAAAGCAGAATGCCTGGTAGATTCAAGCCAGGCCTGATTAGGCCCTGGGAGAACCAGACAATGAGAATCAATGGATCTTAGGGGCTTAACAGAAGTGTATAGGATTGTAAAGGATACATGAAAAGAAGGGAAACTTTGTGCCTTATACAGGCAGGATCCTCTTCTGCCCGCTAAAGTCACTTTGAATATTGACCCCAATGTGCATAAACTAGTGCTCTGCCAAACTCCATCCCTAAACATGCCCACATGGAGGTCACATAAAATTTCACGCCTTCTAGTCACCACGTATACTGTTATGTGCAATACTTCAGGGGTGATTTTATGAAAGATCTTTTACACACGTAAAAAGGACCTTACACATGAAAAATAATAAGAACATAAGCATTGCCATGCTGGGACAGATAGAAGGTCCATCAAGACCTGTTTCCACACAAGTACCTGGCAAGATCCCAGAATAATAAAACAGATTTTATGCTGCTTATCCTAGAAATAAGCAGTGGATTTTCTCAAGTCCATCTAAATAATGGCTTATGGACTTTATTGTTAGGAAATTATCCAAACCTTTTTAAAACCCTGCTAACTGCTTTTACCATATTTTCTGGCAAAGAATTCCAGAGTTTAATTACATGTTGAGTGAAGATATATTTTCTCCAATTTGTTTCAAATTTACTACTTAGTAGCTTGATTGCGTGCCCCCAGTCCAAGTATCTTTGGAAAGAGTACACAAGCGATTTACGTTTATCCATTCCACTGCACTCAGTATTTCATAGACCTTTATCATATCTGCCCTCAGATGTTTTTTCTCCAAGCTCAAGATCCCTAGCTGCTTCAGCCTTTTCTCATAGGGAAGTCATCCCATCCCATTTTTGTCACCCTTCTCTGTATGTTTTCAAATTCAACTATATCTTTTCTGAGATGCAGTGACCAGACTTCCACACAGTATTCGAGGTGTGGTTGCACCATTGAGTAATAAAAAGGAGTTATAACATTTTCATTTTTGCTTTCCATTGCTTTCCTAATAACTCCTAACATTATATTTGCTTTCTTAGCCACCACTGCACACTGAGCAGAGAGTTTCAAAGTAGCATCAACAATGACACCCAGATCCTTTCCCTTGGCAGTGACTCCTAATATGGAACCTTGTATCATGTAGCTGTAGTATGGGTTCTTTTATAAAATTACCCACTATATGTTTAATTTCCTTTCCCCCTCCATTCTCTCTTTCTCAGATCTATAATTTCCATAATGCTGGCTCTCTACAAGTTTGGAAGTCATGAGGTTGTCAAATGGACAGTCAAGGAGTATACTAGCATTTATGCGTTTAAATACTTGGTGAGCACTCAGCAATATTTTATAAATTATGTGCATGACTCAATTAGCGTGTAAATGTAAGGATTTTCTTGCCCAAATTTATGCATACGCCAAAAATGCGCATACAAATTAATTGCTTAACAAGCTCAATAACATCAATAATTGGGTGCTAACAACCAATTATTGATGTTAATTGGCACTCAATATTTGCATGCACATCTGGCTGCATGCTCTTCTAGAAGGCAGTGGGGCCTAACTCCCATACTCCCAGATTCTATATATGGTGACTAAAGTTGCGTGTATAATTTTGACAGCATGGCCAAATTGTGTGTGCAACTTAATTGTTTAATAAGCCAATTAGCACTGATAATTGGCTACTAACAAGCAATTATCAGCACAAATTGGTACTAATTAGAATTTACACATGCAACTTTCTAAGCATATTCTGTAAAGTAGGGCACACAAATTCTAATACGCAGATTGCGAAAGGGATGTGGCCATGGGAGGAGCATGAGTGGGTTGTGGACATTCCTAAAAATTACACATACCGTTATGGGATGCACCCGATCCATGCCTAAGTTAGGTGCGGTGGGTTTTAACACCAGGCTTTTGTTGATGTAAATGGTCATGCCTAATTTTTAGTCGGGACAGGCACTTCACATATTCTATAAACAGCTCCTAACTTTAGGCATGGTTTATAGAATTGCGCTAAGCGTGGTTTTTTAGGTGCTAAATTTTTTGGCACTATTTATAGAATTTGATCCATAGTGCAGATCTCAAAAGGGAGTATGGCCATGGGAAGCATGAACACGGACATTCTGAAAATTTGTGTGCATAGTTATAGAATACTGGGTAAGTGTACCTAACTTGGGTGCCAGCATTTATACCAGGTGCCAACAGTTGTATGTCTCGCACCCAAAGTCAGCCACAAGATCCATGCTTAAGGGCAATTCTGTAAAGGGCATGTGCCCTTTACAGAATAGTTCTTAGCACTGATTTCTTTCCGATATCTAATGTTGAGTGCCATTTATAGAATCCAGTCCTATGTGCTAAAGTGCCACATTTAAGTATGCACATTTTCACCAGTTCTTGACATGGAGTAAGTGAGTGCACCTAAATATAACTATATAAGCACATGGATGCTGATTTACGACAACAGTCTATAATGGAATCTTGGCTTCCAGATGTCATTATAGAATTATCACTCAGTGCACTGCATCTAGGCACCTAAATTATGACCCTATATGACTGGGTGCACTTTCAGAGCTTTCTCTCTTTGTGCTTTTATTGGGGGAAAGATGCGGCCCATATGTTTTTTTTTTAATTAGGGCAATCTTGATACCTATTGCAGTGATATCTGTCTTTACCCAATCCTTAGTTCTTTGACGCTCACACAATTTTGGATTTTTCTCACACCTTTTTTAGTAGTAGCTCGAGGCAAATTACATTGAGGTACAGGGTTTTTTTTTTGCCTGTCTTTGGAAGGCTTACACAGTGTATGATCACAAAGAGTTTTAGTGGGATTTGAACCTGGCTTCCTTGCTCCTCAGCCCATTGCTCTAGCCTTTAGTCTACTCCTCTACTTGAATTTTTGCTGTTAAATATGCAGCATGAATGACACAATAAATTGTTGTGTCACCAGCCAATCACTTTTGAGATTTATTTATTAATATGTTTCAGTGAATGTCTATGACTGCTGTGTTGTAGTATTACAGCATCTCCCAGTGCTTAATAGCCATTTCTCTGAAAACTGGAATATATACTTCCTCTGTAATAATTCATTCCAACATCTAATAATGTGAGCGTTTCTCAGTTAGCTGGACCTTTGAAGCTAGTTAATGAGATCCTTTGCTTCAGAGGAGACAAATTTTAGGTCTTCTCCTGGGTCATTACATTGCTATTTCGCTGTCTCACACAGCCCAAATGATTTCTAGAGATCATTTCTTTGTTGTGAAGCTAGTCTAAAATGATTTCAGCTTCACCCCCAGTAATTTCTTATATCTCTAGGCATGTAACCCTTATTTTCCTTGGTATATTTCTTTGGCTTAATAAAGCTAGTCACCCATGGCAACTCTGAATAAATAATGGCAAAATGTGTTACCATTCATCAATTTAATGGTCGGTGACTACCAGTTCAATCATTTCAAAGTCACATGTTAACAGCAGTCTACAGGAGTAATAGTAAGCACAGAACAGTAACCAAGATAATTTTTATTCATATAGACACTTTAAAACAAAAAACAGACACTGTGGCAAATGATACCTAAATAATAATTTATGTTACAGAAAAAATAACCAGTCAATGTTCAGTAAAACATCTTGGGAATAAATGGAAATGCCTAATGCAGACATTTCAAATTATTCTTATATTCAGAGGCACTATATATGGGCAGCCCCATTTTAGGTCAAAAAAGAAGGAATTGAGACACTCAGGCCAGTGCATCTCAAGTTTCACTAGGGTTTTAGAATAAAATCTGCCAATATTGAGCCTATTCTAAAATATAGGACAAATAGATGGTTATGTGCCAGGTGCAGGCAGCATAAATATTCATTTTAGAAAAATAAACTATATAATATCAATGGGTTCAAAGCCTGCACATAACTGGTTATCTTTGCAACCTTAGAAACATAGACCCCCTTTTACTAAGGTGCACTCACGTTTTTAGCACATGCTAAAATTGGGCACACGCTAAACATTAGAAACGCTAATGCACTCCTATGGGCATCTCTAATGTTTAGCGTGCGTCCAATTTTAGCGCGTACTAAAAATGTGAGTGCGCCTTAGTAAAAAAACCCCATAATCATATATTATCCTGGTGCTGTCACTGTGACTGGTGTTCTGCCTTCTCACTGAGTATGATTGGCATTCAGCTTAAACCAGAGTATAGAACATTACTATGAGAAGACTCAGAACTCTTGAACCAAAATCTTCTTTCATGCAGTAATCAAACAGGGAAAAATAACTTGCAGTTCAGATGTGCTGGACAAGAGCTTTTGTTTTGCAAACTGGGCATCTGTTCTCTACCAGCTCTCTCTCCATGCAAGAGAGAAGTTGGTAGTAATTCAACAACATGCTAAATAATGATGATGTTTATACTTTTACACTGGTAAAATCTCGATAGCATCACAGTAGCTTGAAGGGGGTCATACAGCAAAATACAGCATAGGCAGTTTCAGTTCACATAGGAGATATGCAACTAACTCTACAGACCAGTTGGAAAGAGAAAAGGGTGACAACTAGTCCAGCATGTACAGAGCAGTGGCGTAGCCAAGGGTGGTCCCGGGTAGGCCCAGGCCCACCCACTTTGGGCTCAGGCACACCCAGTAGCAGCACACCTATGATGTGGCTGGCAGGGATCCCCAAGCCCCACCATCCGAAAACTCCCAACAACTGTCCCTCCTGCATACCTTGTAAATAGCAGATCTTTGCCTCCAGTGAGCAGTAACTAATACACCTGCTCGCACTGGCCCTACAGCCTTCCCTCTGATGTATTCCCGCCTATGCAGAAACAGGAATTTGCATCAGAGGGAAGGCTGTGGGGCCAACATGTCAGGTGTATTAGTTACTGCTCACTGCTGATGAAAATCTATTTAAAAGGTATGTGGGGGGGGGGGGGGGATGTTTGAAAGATCATATGGCATGCAGGCGAGAGAGTGAGAGACCAAATCACTTTTGGGACAAGGCAGAGTTCTTCTGCCCACCCATCTTGGGCCCAGGCCCACCCAAAATTGGGTGTCTGGCTACGCCCCTGGTACAGAGAACAAGCAAGCCAAAAGAAAGAGTCCCAAAAGACACAGTGAGCTGGATATGTGCTCTGAAAGAGCCTATCACAGGTAAATACAGGATTACAGGGATTTGAAGCTTTTTTTTTTTTTTTTTTTTTTTTTTTTCAACGGTTTTTTATTCAGCATGTTACACATTCACATACAATTCAAGATTTGATTGTTTAAACAACATAACATGCTTATATGCATAATTCCTCAACTTCTACTATGCTCCCCCCCATTCTCCCCCCCCCCTTCAAACCTGTGTTATTATGAGCATAGTGTTTATTTCTTTGTTATTAAATGAACTTCTAATTAAAGTATGCAATTTAAATGTTCTCTCTTGTTCATTACTTGCTTTTCTCCGAGGACAAGCAGGCTGCTTGTTCTCACTGATGGGTGACGTCCACGGCAGCCCCTCCAATCGGAATCTTCACTAGCAAAGTCCTTTGCTAGTCCTCGCGCGCCCGCGCGCACCGCGCATGCGCGGCCATCTTCCCGCCCGAAACCGGCTTGAGCCGGCCAGTCTTCTTTTGTCCGCACTTGGTACGGTCGTGTTTTCGCCGTGTCGAGCCCCGGAAAGTCGACCTCGTGCGTCCTTTTTTCGTTGACGTGTGTTTTCTTCGGAAAATCTTTAGAAAATTGTTGGGAAGTGCTCCGGAAGCCCCCCCGGGCTTCGTTTGTCCCTTCCCGTATTTTTCAGTCTTTGCCCCGGTAAGTTTTCTTTCGTCGTCGGGGTAGGCCTCTTTTCGGCCTCGGTCGAGATTTTCTCCCTAAAACTTTTTGGTGCTCAAATTCGCCATTTCGGATTTTAATTTCGCCGGCGTGATTTTTCCGCCCATGACATCGAAGCCTTCCAGCGGCTTCAAGAAGTGCACCCAGTGCGCCCGGGTAATCTCGCTCACTGATAGGCACTCGTCGTGTCTTCAGTGTCTGGGGGCCGAGCACCGTCCTCAGAACTGTAGTCTGTGTTCCCTGTTACAAAGGCGGACTCAGGTAGCGAGATTGGCCCAGTGGAACGTTTTGTTCTCGGGCTCTTCGTCGGCATCGACACCAAGGTCATCGAGTGCATCGACGTCGTCAGCGTCCAGACCTTCATCCTCGGCCGCCAGTGCATCGAGTGCATCGAGGCATCGGCCCTCTGCATCGGCGCCGAGACATCGGATAGCTGCATCGACATCGGTGGTACCGGGACCTCGTCTGCTGATGTCGTCGGACGGTGGTGCATCGTCAGGAGTGCAGGTGAGGGCTGTCCATTCCCCTGCTGGTGGCGGTGAGCCTTCGGGTGGGTCTCCCCCTACCCTGAGGGCTCCTGCGGTACAGCCCCCCCGAGATCGACCTCCTTCGACCTCGGCCCCGAGGAAGCGACGGCTGGATTCTACGTCCTCCTCGTCGGTGCCGGGGAGCTCCGGTGACATGCTTCGGAAGAAGTCGAAGAAGCATCGACACCGGTCTCCTCCCCACGTCGGCACCGAGAGCTCTGGGTCGCCGAGGGAGTCGGCACCCAGCAGGCATCGGCACCGAGAGGACCGCTCACCCTCTGTTCAGGAGGTGTCGATGCGCTCCACTCTGGACAGCCCGGAACAGCCTCCACGCCCGGAACAGGTTCTGACGTCGACGCCTGCATCGACCTCCATGCCTTTCTCTGCAGCCGCTCTGAACGAGAGCCTCCGGGCCGTTCTCCCAGAGATTCTGGGGGAGCTGTTGCGCCCTACCCCTCCGGTACCGGCGGTGCTTGCGCCTCCGGTACCGTCGAGCGTGGCGCCGGCTGGCCCATCGCCCGGGGTGAGGTCCCCGACGTCGGTACCGCGTGCGGTGCCAACTATAGCCACCTCCCAGGAGGGCTCCCCGACTACGTCGGCGGAGGGAGCTTCGCCGATGCGGGCGAGGGAGTCTACCTCTCGACGCCCCCATCGTGGACGTGGCTCCACTGAGTCGAGCCGGGCGAGGTTGCAGACACAGGTTCGTGAACTTGTGTCTGACACCGAAGGTGAGGCCTCGTGGGAAGAAGAGGAAGACCCCAGATATTTCTCTGACGAGGAGTCTGAGGGTCTTCCTTCTGATCCCACTCCCTCCCCTGAAAGACAGCTTTCTCCTCCTGAGAGTCTGTCTTTCGCTTCCTTTGTCCGGGAGATGTCTACGGCCATCCCCTTCCCGGTGGTTGTGGAGGACGAGCCCAGGGCTGAAATGTTTGAGCTCCTGGACTATCCTTCTCCACCTAAGGAAGCGTCCACTGTTCCCTTGCACCATGTCCTTAAGAAGACATTGCTTGCGAACTGGACCAAGCCAGTAAGTAATCCCCACATTCCCAAGAAGATCGAGTCCCAGTACCGGATCCATGGGGACCCAGAGCTGATGCGCACCCAGTTGCCTCATGACTCTGGAGTTGTGGATCTGGCCCTAAAGAAGGCTAAGAGTTCTAGGGAGCATGCTTCGGCGCCCCCGGGCAAAGACTCTAGAACCTTAGACTCCTTTGGGAGGAAGGCCTACCATTCCTCTATGCTCGTGGCCAAAATCCAGTCTTACCAGCTCTACACGAGCATACACATGCGGAACAATGTGCGGCAGTTGGCGGGCTTGGTTGATGCACTCCCCCCTGAGCAAGCCAAGCCTTTTCAGGAGGTGGTCAGGCAGCTGAAGGCGTGCAGAAAATTCCTGGCCAGAGGGGTGTATGACACCTTTGATGTTGCGTCCAGGGCCGCTGCTCAAGGTGTGGTGATGCGCAGGCTCTCATGGCTGCGTGCCTCCGACCTGGAGAATAGACTCCAGCAGCGGATTGCGGACTCGCCTTGCCGTGCGGACAATATTTTTGGAGAGAAGGTCGAGCAGGTGGTAGAGCATCTCCACCAGCGGGACACCGCATTCGACAAGTTCTCCCGCCGGCAGCCTTCAGCCTCTACCTCTACAGGTAGAAGATTTTTTTGGGGAAGGAGGACTGTTCCCTACTTTTCTGGCAAGCGTAGGTACAATCCCCCTTCTCGACAGCCTGCAGCCCAGGCTAAGCCCCAGCGTGCTCGCTCTCGTCAGCAGCGTGTGCCTCAGCAGGGCCCCGCGGCTCCCCAGCAAAAGCAAGGGGCGAGCTTTTGACTGGCTCCAGCAGAGCATAGCCGACATCCAAGTGTCCGTGCCGGGCGACCTGCCGGTCGGGGGGAGGTTGAAAGCTTTTCACCAAAGGTGGCCTCTCATAACCTCCGATCAGTGGGTTCTGCAAATAGTCCGGCAAGGATACACCCTCAATTTGGCCTCAAAACCTCCAAATTGTCCACCGGGAGCTCAGTCTTACAGCTTCCAGCACAAGCAGGTACTTGCAGAGGAACTCTCCACCCTTCTCAGTGCCAATGCGGTCGAGCCCGTGCCATCCGGGCAAGAAGGGCTGGGATTCTATTCCAGGTACTTCCTTGTAGAAAAGAAAACAGGGGGGATGCGTCCCATCCTAGACCTAAGGGCCCTGAACAAATATCTCGTAAAAGAAAAGTTCAGGATGCTTTCCCTGGGCACCCTACTTCCCATGATTCAGGAAAACGATTGGCTATGCTCTCTGGACTTGAAGGATACCTACACACACATCCCGATACTGCCAGCTCACAGACAGTATCTGCGATTTCAGCTTGGCACACGTCACTTCCAGTACTGTGTGCTACCCTTTGGGCTCGCCTCTGCGCCCAGGGTGTTCACAAAGTGCTTGGCTGTAGTAGCAGCAGCACTTCGCAGGCTGGGGGTGCACGTGTTCCCATATCTCGACGATTGGCTGGTGAAGAACACGTCCGAGGCAGGAGCCCTGCAGTCCATGCAGATGACTATTCGCCTCCTGGAGCTACTGGGGTTTGTGATAAATTACCCAAAGTCCCATCTTCTCCCGGCGCAGAGACTCGAATTCATAGGAGCTCTGCTGGATTCTCGGACGGCTCGCGCCTATCTCCCAGAGGCGAGGGCCAACAACTTGTTGTCCCTCGTCTCGCGGGTGCGAGCGTCCCAGCAGATCACAGCTCGGCAGATGTTGAGATTGCTGGGCCACATGGCCTCCACAGTTCATGTGACTCCCATGGCCCGCCTTCACATGAGATCTGCTCAATGGACCCTAGCTTCTCAGTGGTTTCAGGCTGCTGGGGATCTAGAAGACGTGATCCACCTGTCCACGAGTTTTCTCGAATCCCTGTATTGGTGGACGATTTGGTCCAATTTGACTCTGGGACGTCCTTTCCAAATTCCTCAGCCACAAAAAGTGCTGACCACGGATGCGTCTCTCCTGGGATGGGGAGCTCATGTCGATGGGCTTCACACCCAAGGAAGCTGGTCCCTCCAGGAACGCGGTCTACAGATCAATCTCCTGGAGTTGCGAGCGATCTGGAACGCTCTGAAGGCTTTCAGAGATCGGCTGTCCCACCAAATTATCCAAATTCAGACAGACAACCAGGTTGCCATGTACTATGTCAACAAGCAGGGGGGCACCGGATCTCGCCCCCTGTGTCAGGAAGCCGTCAGCATGTGGCTCTGGGCTCGCCGTCACGGCATGGTGCTCCAAGCCACATATCTGGCAGGCGTAAACAACAGTTTGGCCGACAGATTGAGCAGGATTATGCAACCTCACGAGTGGTCGCTCAACTCCCGAGTGGTGCGCCAGATCTTCCAAGCGTGGGGCACCCCCTTGGTGGATCTCTTCGCATCTCGAGCGAACCACAAAGTCCCTCAGTTCTGTTCCAGGCTTCAGGCCCCCGGCAGACTGGCATCGGATGCCTTCCTCCTGGACTGGGGGGAGGGTCTGCTGTATGCTTATCCTCCCATACCTCTGGTGGGGAAGACTTTGTTGAAACTCAAGCAAGACCGAGGCACCATGATCCTGATTGCTCCTTTTTGGCTGCGTCAGATCTGGTTCCCTCTTCTTCTGGAGTTATCCTCCGAAGAACCGTGGAGATTGGAGTGTTTTCCGACCCTCATCACGCAGGACGAAGGGGCTCTTCTGCATCCCGGCCTCCGGTCCCTGGCTCTCACGGCCTGGATGTTGAGAGCGTAGACTTTGCCTCTTTGGGTCTGTCAGAGGGTGTCTCCCGCATCTTGCTTGCTTCCAGGAAAGATTCCACCAAGAGGAGTTACTTCTTTCTGTGGAGCAGGTTTGCCGTCTGGTGTGACAGCAAGGCCCTAGATCCTCGCTCTTGTCCTACACAGACCCTGCTTGAATACCTTCTGCACCTATCTGAGTCTGGTCTCAAGACCAACTCTGTAAGGGTTCACCTTAGTGCAATCAGTGCATACCATTACCGTGTGGAAGGTAAGCCGATCTCAGGACAGCCTTTAGTTGTTCGCTTCATGAGAGGTTTGCTGTTGTCAAAGCCCCCTGTCAAGCCTCCTACAGTGTCATGGGATCTCAATGTCGTTCTCACCCAGCTGATGAAACCTCCTTTTGAGCCACTGAATTCCTGCCATCTGAAGTACTTGACCTGGAAGGTCATTTTCTTGGTGGCAGTTACTTCAGCTCGTAGAGTTAGTGAGCTTCAGGCCCTGGTAGCCCAGGCCCCTTACACCAAATTTCATCATAACAGAGTAGTCCTCCGCACTCACCCTAAGTTCTTGCCAAAGGTCGTGTCGGAGTTCCATCTGAACCAGTCAATTGTCTTGCCAACATTCTTTCCCCATCCTCATTCCTGCCCTGCTGAACGTCAGCTGCACACATTGGACTGCAAGAGAGCATTGGCCTTCTATTTGGAGCGGACACAGCCCAACAGACAGTCCGCCCAATTGTTTGTTTCTTTTGATCCCAATAGGAGGGGAGTGGCTGTGGGGAAACGCACCATATCCAATTGGCTAGCAGATTGCATTTCCTTCACTTACGCCCAGGCGGGGCTGGCTCTTGAGGGTCATGTCACGGCTCATAATGTTAGAGCCATGGCTGCGTCGGTAGCCCACTTGAAGTCAGCCTCTATTGAAGAAATTTGCAAAGCTGCGACGTGGTCATCTGTCCACACATTCACATCTCATTACTGCCTGCAGCAGGATACCCGACGCGACAGTCGGTTCGGGCAGTCAGTTCTTCAGAACCTGTTTGGGCTTTAGGATCCAACTCCACCCCCCGAGGGCCCTGTTTGTTCTGTTCCAGGCTGCACTCTCAGTTAGTTGGTAAATTTTTTAGGTCAATCTCAGTTATGTCATAAGTACATAAGTACATAAGTAGTGCCATACTGGGAAAGACCAAAGGTCCATCTAGCCCAGCATCCTGTCACCGACAGTGGCCAATCCAGGTCAAGGGCACCTGGCACGCTCCCCAAACGTAAAAACATTCCAGACAAGTTATACCTAAAAATGTGGAATTTTTCCAAGTCCATTTAATAGCAGTCTATGGACTTGTCCTTTAGGAATCTATCTAACCCCTTTTTAAACTCCGTCAAGCTAACCGCCCGTACCACGTTCTCCGGCAACGAATTCCAGAGTCTAATTACACGTTGGGTGAAGAAAAATTTTCTCCGATTCGTTTTAAATTTACCACACTGTAGCTTCAACTCATGCCCTCTAGTCCTAGTATTTTTGGATAGCGTGAACAGTCGCTTCACATCCACCCGATCCATTCCACTCATTATTTTATACACTTCTATCATATCTCCCCTCAGCCGTCTCTTCTCCAAGCTGAAAAGCCCTAGCCTTCTCAGCCTCTCTTCATAGGAAAGTCGTCCCATCCCCACTATCATTTTCGTCGCCCTTCGCTGTACCTTTTCCAATTCTACTATATCTTTTTTGAGATACGGAGACCAGTACTGAACACAATACTCCAGGTGCGGTCGCACCATGGAGCGATACAACGGCATTATAACATCCGCACACCTGGACTCCATACCCTTCCTAATAACACCCAACATTCTATTCGCTTTCCTAGCCGCAGCAGCACACTGAGCAGAAGGTTTCAGCGTATCATCGACGACGACACCCAGATCCCTTTCTTGATCCGTAACTCCTAACGCGGAACCTTGCAAGACGTAGCTATAATTCGGGTTCCTCTTACCCACATGCATCACTTTGCACTTGTCAACATTGAACTTCATCTGCCACTTGCACGCCCATTCTCCCAGTCTCGCAAGGTCCTCCTGTAATCGTTCACATTCCTCCTGCGACTTGACGACCCTGAATAATTTTGTGTCATCGGCGAATTTAATTACCTCACTAGTTATTCCCATCTCTAGGTCATTTATAAATACATTAAAAAGCAACGGACCCAGCACAGACCCCTGCGGGACCCCACTAACTACCCTCCTCCACTGAGAATACTGGCCACGCAATCCTACTCTCTGCTTCCTATCTTTCAACCAGTTCTTAATCCATAATAATACCCTACCTCCGATTCCATGACTCTGCAATTTCTTCAGGAGTCTTTCGTGCGGCACTTTGTCAAACGCCTTCTGAAAATCCAGATATACAATATCAACCGGCTCCCCATTGTCCACATGTTTGCTTACCCCCTCAAAAAAATGCATTAGATTGGTGAGGCAAGACTTCCCTTCACTAAATCCGTGCTGACTTTGTCTCATCAGTCCAATTGACCCAATTGACCATGGTTGTTGTTTTGAGTGAGCCTGGGGGCTAGGGATACCCCATCAGTGAGAACAAGCAGCCTGCTTGTCCTCGGAGAAAGCGAATGCTACATACCTGTGGAAGGTATTCTCCGAGGACAGCAGGCTGATTGTTCTCACAAACCCGCCCGCCTCCCCTTTGGAGTTGTGTCTTCCCTTGTATTGTCTTGCTACATACTGGACTGGCCGGCTCGAGCCGGTTTCGGGCGGGAAGACGGCCGCGCATGCGCGGTGCGCGCGGGCGCGCGAGGACTAGCAAAGGACTTTGCTAGTGAAGATTCCGATTGGAGGGGCTGCCGTGGACGTCACCCATCAGTGAGAACAATCAGCCTGCTGTCCTCGGAGAATACCTTCCACAGGTATGTAGCATTCGCTTTATCCTAACCTAATCTACTTCCCCCTTTCCATTGCTTGAACTTTAACAGTTGTTATCAATGTCTTTTCCAATTACATAAATCCAACACTGTAAGTAATATGTACATACAAGCTTCCTATCTAAGATAGCAGTATCTTTGTGAGGAAAAATCATCATCTACGTGTGGTTACTTCAACTAGATTACCTCCTTCTATCCCTGCCCATCTGTAGTTTAAATGATTTTTATAAATACTACAGCTGAATAAGCCTTGCCATATATATCTCAATTCACAACTCGCATCAATCTTTGAAATTACTAAACAAGAAAATCTGATCTAACAACTAACCTTGTGTCCCCCCCTCTTTTTAAACAACTGTCCCCTTCCCTCCCTCTCTATTTTTAAACCAACTTCCCAGTCAACTATAATTGTTTATAAGGATACAATCTCCAATGGTTATAGCTGCGGTAGAGTAGGTCAACTAGGGAGCCCATTAGTTGGGCCTTCAGCATTCCACTCATGTACACTTGCTACCCCCTCCCTAGGGATTTGAAGCTTAAGGGCACAACCCAATTCCCTGTATCCATGCAAATGGGGGGAAGAACAATTGGTTTTCCTTGCCATTTTTGTTTTTGGGAGGGGTAAAAACTACTAGGGGATTAAGGGGGAAACAGTCCCTAACCCCTCCAATGGAGAACTGCACAATAGCAACTTTTTATCAAATCCTAAATATGCGTGGCAGCAGATGAAACAACCAACATCAATCTTTGAGGACATAGACCTTTAGTCCCTTTTGAAATAGGAAATAAATGTTTATGAATTGGAATACCCAAACCATGCTCAGACCACTCCCTCTTGCCATTTGCCTGTGCCTGGGTCTGATACCTGTATATCCCTGTTTTGTAAAGTGGAGGTCTTAGGTGTTTATGCAAGATAAATGTTTAAGTGCCAATTTGTGCACATATCAAATGTGAATAAGGCTTATAAAATGAGGGCCATAGCTAGTGCTGATGAATACATAAGCATAAATTATCCTCCGGATTCCATACAGCGCAACTTAATTTGCATAAGCAAATCCAGTTTTATTCTGGATTTGTGCATGCAACTTATTTAGTTAACAAGCCAGTCAGTACTGTTAATTGCAATTAACAAACAATTATTGACAATTATGCACACAACTGTCTAAGCATATTCTGTAAAGTGATATGTGTAAATTCTAAGGTGTATATCTGAAAAGGGGGCATGGCCATAGGTGTGGAATGGGCGGGTTGTGGGCAGTTCTAAAGCCTATGTGCATTGTTATAGAATACACCCGGTCTATATCTAATTTAGGCATCTGCATTTACACCAAATTTTACTTGGCTTAACTGCCCATGACTAAATTTAGTTGTGCGGATGGGTGCTCAGTGTATTATATAAACCATGCTGAAATGTAGGCGTATTCTATAAAATCCACCTAAATTTAGGCATAATTAATAGAATATGACTAGGCATATTTTTTTCGGTAGAAATGTAAGGGTTTCAACAAAATAAACCTGGTGTGGGCAAATCAACAATTTCCAACAATTCCACCAGACTAAATAATATAAACCCACTAAAAAACTTTTTTTGCAGTGAACTGCAATTTAAAAACAACAAAAAGGTTTTTAGTGGGTTTATATTATTTAGTCTGGTGGAATTGTTGGAAATTGTTGATATTTTTTTCAGTGCCAATATTTTAGACATTATATATAGAATCTAGCCCTATATGTGTAAGTATGCATGTATGTATGTATGCTTTTTTGTGTATTTTTTTAAATTGCTGCTTCTATTGGACATGCTGGCATATACTATTTATTTATTTATTTAATTTATATCCCACATTATTCCAATAGATCAGGTTCAATGTGGTTAATAACTTATTATAATTAACAGTACAAAAATTGATGCTGGATAGCATACATTAAGGGAGTCTTTTACTAAAGCTTAACTCCAGTTATCTTTAGCAGGGCACATTTTATTCCTACAGGCCCTGCTGCAGATAATTCAAGTTAAGCTTTAGTAAAAGACCCTCTAAGTAGTAATAACAAAGTAAATGAGGATTGAGTATTACTAATGTACCAGTAAAAAAAAAGGCTCGTTTCTGACACAAATGAAATGGGCGCTAGCAAGTTTTTCCTCGGAGTGTGTATGTTTGAGAGAGTGTGTGTGAGAGTGACTGTGTGTGTGAGAGAGAGAGAGAGTGAATGTGCGAGTGTGTGTGTGTGTGACAGTGAGATTGGGTGTGAGTGTATCTGTGAGAGAGTGTGTGTGATTCTCCTCTCACCCCTGCCCCCCCTCCAGCCACCCAGCGATTCTCCTCTCTCCCCTGCCCCCCAGCCACCCAGTGATTCTCCTCTCTCCCCTGCCACCCCTACAGCCACCCAGGGATTCTCCTCTCTCCCCTGCCTCCCTTGCAGCCACCAAGTGATTCTCCTGTCTCCCCTGCCCCCCCTCCAGCCACCCAGTGATTCTCCCTTCTCCCCTGCCCCCCTCCAGCCATCCAGCAATTCTCCTCTGTCCCCTGCTCCCCCTCCAGCCACCCAGCGATTCTCCTCTCTCCCCTGCCCCCTTCTGCCACCCAGTGATTCTCCTCTCTCCCCAGCCCCCCCTCCAGGCACCCAGCGATTCTCCTCTCTCCCCTGCCCCCCTCCAGCCACCCAGCAATTCTCCTCTCTCCCCTTTCCCCCTCCAGCCACCCAGCAATTCTTCTCTCTCCCCTGCCCCCCCTGCAGCCACCCAGCGATTCTCCTGTCTCCCCTGCCCCCCTCCAGCCACCCAGCGATTCTCCTCTGTCCCCTGCCCCCCTCTAGCCATCCAGTGATTCTCCTCTGCCCCTGCCCCCCTCTAGCCATCCAGTGATTCTCCTCTGTCCCCTGCTCCCCCTCCAGCCACCCAGCGATTCTCCTCTCTCCCCTGCCCCCACTCCAGCCACCCAGCAATTCTCGTTTCTCCCCTGCCTCCCTTCAGCCAACCAGCGATTCTCCTCTCTCCCCTGCTCCCCCTCCAGCCACCCAGTGATTCTCCTCTCTCCCCTGCCCTCCCTCCAGCCACCCAGTGATTCTCCTATCTTCCCTGCCCCCCCTTCAGCCACCAAGCGATTCTCCTCTCTCCCCTGCTTCCTCTCCAGCCACCCAGCGATTCTTCTCTCTCCCCTGCCTCCTCCTCCAGCCACCCAGCGATTCTCTTGTTTCCCTGGTCCCCCCCCTCCAGCCACCCAGCGATTCTCCTTGCTCCCCTGATTACCTCCGTTGAAGCGGCCACATTATTGAAAGCCCTGCCCATCTCTAGCCTTCCCTTCGAGTTCGTTCCCTCAGAGTTCCGCCCTTGTGGAAAGAGGAAATGACATCAGAAGGCGGGACTCTGAGGGAACGAACTCGAAGGGAAGGCTGGAGACGGGCAGGGCTTTCAATGACGCTGCCGCTTCGATGGAGGTAATCAGGGGAGCGAGGAGAATCGCTGGGTAGCTGGAGGGGGGCAGGGGAGAATCGCTGGGTGGCTCAGGAGAGACTTGTGAAGTGACGCATGCGCAGAACATCCTCTGATACGTCCCTCATGCTGGTGACATTGCATTCCTTTGCCTAGCAACTCTGCAGTGTTCCCTTCCCTCTCACTGTTCCGCCCTCGACGTCATCACGTTTTGACGCGAGGGTGGGACAGAGAGAGATGGTTACAGAGTTACGAACCCTTCACTGCAGTCTGCCACGGAGTTAACTTCAGAACGTTGGAGGTGCAAATTATTATAGTAGATTTGCTAATGGTCTTCTAGGTATTTAACAAAAGACTCTATGTTGTCCTCTCAACAGTATATCCAAAAATGCCTTCATGGCTCCTGAGCACCTTCTTGAGTGACAAACCCCAATTTTCCTGCACCACTAGGTATCTTGTGTGTGTTCCTTTTTAGTGAGACTCTCATGGGATTGTGACCAAATATATTCAATATAATCCAGGATTTGGATTTGAATTCTTAGATTTATTTCTCACCTTTTCTAAATCTGAGTTCAAGGTGAGTTATATTCAAATAGATGAGTTATTTCTTTTCCCAAATGGGCTCACAATGTAAGCTGTACCTGAGGCAATATTGGCTTCAATTTATTGATGAAGGTCATAAAGGAAGGAGTTCATGCCTTTTTCAGTAATAGTTCAAGGTGAGTTACACTCAGGTACACTAGCTATTTTCCCTGTCCCTAAAGGGCTACTAAGTGGTGGTATTCAAAAATTAGGAAAGAAAAAAGAGGGTCTGTTGATGGGAGATTTCATTCTGCCAGATGTAGATTGGAAGGTTCCGTCTGCAAAATCGGAAAGAAGTAGAGAGATCGTGGATGCCTTCCAAAGTGCTCTGCTCAGATAAATTGTGATGGAACCCACGAGGGAGGGAGCGACGCTGGATCTGGTGCTCACAAATGGGGATAGTGTGTCAAATGTCCGAGTGGGTGCACACCTGGGAAGCAGTGACCATCAAACGATTTGGTTTGATATGACGGCTGAAGTGGAGGGCGGCCACTCTAAACTCAAAGTCCTGGATTTCAGGCGTGCTGACTTTAGTAAAATGGGGGAATACCTGAGGAAGGAGCTGATGGGCTGGGAGGATGTACAAGAAGTGGAAGGACAGTGGTCCAGGCTTAAAGAGGAACAGGGGTGATATGATACAGACGTTCAAATATTTGAAAGGTATTAATCCGCAAACGAACCTTTTCCGGAGATGGGAAGGCGGTAGAACGAGAGGGCATGAAATGAGATTGAAGGGGGGCAGACTCAAGAAGAATGTCAGGAAGTATTTTTTCACGGAGAGGGTGGTGGATGCTTGGAATGCCCTCCCGCGGGAGGTGGTGGAGATGAAAACGGTAACGGAATTCAAACATGCGTGGGATAAACATAAAGGAATCCTGTGCAGAAGAAAGGGATCCTCAGGAGCTTAGCCTAGAATGGGTGGCAGAGCTGGTGGTTGGGAGGCGGGGCTAGTGTGGGCAGACATATACGGTCTGTGCTGGGGCTGGTGGTTGGGAGGCGGGACTAGTGCTGGGCAGACTTATACGGTCTGTGCCAGAGCCGGTGGTGGGTGGCAGGGATAGTGCTGGGCAGACTTATACGGTCTGTGCCAGAGCTGGTGGTTGGGAGGCGGGGTTGGTGGTTGGGAGGCGGGGATAGTGCTGGGCAGACTTATATGGTCTGTGCCAGAGCTGGTGGTTGGGAGGCGGGGTTGGTGGTTGGGAGGCGGGGATAGGGCTGGCCAGACTTATACGGTCTGTGCACTGAAGAGGACAGTACAAACAGGGCCGTGCCGATGCGGTAAGCGAGGTAAGCGCCGCAGGGGGGCGCCCACCTCTGGAGGGCGCCACCGCGGTGCTTACCCTCGCCCCGCGCCCCCGAGGACTTTAAATTACCTCGGTCGCAGCCGCTGCAGCAGCGTCGGTGAAAGCGCTGCCGACGTCTCCCTTCCCTTGCACTCATTGGTTCCCTCAGTGTCCCGCCTTCTTCTGACGTCAGAAGAAGGCGGACACTGAGGGAACCAAGAGCGCGGTGGGGGCGATGCGCCCCAGGTGTCAGCGGGTGGGGGGTGCGCCGCTCCCGCTGCTCCCACCCTACTTTCTTTTAAAAAAGAAATCAGTAAAGCGGCGTGGCAGGCAGCACAGCTTCGCGTCTGCCCTGCTTGTAAAACAAGTAGATCTCCTTGTCGGGCCTTCGCTCACTGGGTCCCGCCCTCGAGGAAATAGGAAGTTACCTCAGAGGAGGGCGGGACCCAGTGAGCGAAGGCCCGACAAGGAGATCTACTTGTTTTACAAGCAGGGCAGACGCGAAGCTGTGCTGCCTGCCACGCCGCTTTACTGATTTCTTTTTTAAAAGAAGGTAGGGTGGGAGCAGCGGGAGCGGAGCACCCCCCCCCCCCCCACCCGCTGTCATCTGGACAGAGCTGGTAGTGGGGTCGGATCAGGGGTGCCCAGATGGGGATGGGGAGGGGAGCCCAGATGGGGAGGGGAGCCCAGATGGGAGAAGGGGATGGGGTGGGGAGCCCAGATGGGAAAAGGGGATGGGGAGGGGAGCCCAGATGACAGAAGGGGATTGGGTGGGGTGCCCAGATGACAGAAGGGGAGGGGAGCCCAGATGGCAGAAGGGGATGGGGTGGGGAGCCCAGATGGCAGAAGGGGATGGGGTGGGGAGCCCAGATGGGAGAAGGGGTTGGGGTGCCCAGATGACAGAAGGGGAGGGGAGCCCAGATGACAGAAGGGGATTGGGTGGGGAGCCCAGATGACAGAAGGGGATTGGGTGGGGTGCCCAGATGACAGAAGGGGAGGGGAGCCCAGATGGCAGAAGGGGATGGGGTGGGGAGCCCAGATGACAGAAGGGGATTGGGTGGGGTGCCCAGATGACAGAAGGGGAGGGGAGCCCAGATGGCAGAAGGGGATGGGGTGGGGTGCCCAGATGACAGAAGGGGATGGGGTGGGGAGCCCAGATGGGAGAAGGGGTTGGGGTGCCCAGATGGGAGAAGGGGATGGGGTGCCCAGATGGGAGAAGGGGATGGGGAGGGGAGCCCAGATGGGGTCTGGGGCTGAAAGGGGAGGCCCTAATGCAAGGCATGTGGATGAAGGGAGCTGGAGCTGGAACTGGGGGCTGAAAAGGAGGGTAGGTGGGATAAGGGGGCTAGTACTGGGACTGGGGGATGAAAAGGGACAAGAGCTGAAACTGTGGGGACTGGGGGCTGAAAAGAAGAGAGGGAGAAGTGGCTGGGGCTGAAGCTTGGGACTAGTGAGAGAAAAGGGCTGGGTTTGAAACTGGGGGCTGAAAAGGGGACAGGGAGAAGTGGCTGGGGGCCGAAGCTCAAGACTGGTGGGAGAAAAGGGCTAGGGCTGAAACTGGGGACTGGTGGGATAGTGGGGCTGGAACTGGGGGCTGAAAAGGGCAGAGAGAGGGGACAGATCCTAGATGGAAGGGGGAGTCAGAGGGAGGGCAGACCTTAGATGGATGGGAGAGGGAGGGCAAATGGTGGATTGAGCGGACAGAGAGAAAGGGCAGACAGTGGATGGAAGCGATAGAAAGGGCAGACAGTGAATGGAAGGGGGAGAGAGAGGGCAGACAGGGGCAGATGGTGGATGGAAGGTGCTGAGATAGAGGGCAGATGTAGATGGAAGGGGCAGGGAGAGAGGGCAGACATTGGATGAAGGGGACAGCAGAGAGGGCAGACACTGGATGGCAGAGAGAGAACAAAGACAGATGCTGGATGGAAGGAAGGAAGACAGTGAAAAGAAGATGAGGAAAGCAGAAACCAGAGACAACAAACTGTAAATAAAATATTTACTTTTATTTTTTTGCTTTAGGATATAGTAGTATTGTAGCTGTGTTAATAAATGTTTATAATAGGTAATCTTTTTATTGGACTAATTTTAATACATTTTGACTAACTTTCGGAGAACAAAACCCCCTTCCTCAGGTCAGGATAGGATACTGTAACAGCACTATACTGTATTGACCTGAGAAAGGATGTTTTGGCCTCTGAAAGCTAAATGTATTAGTCCAATAAAATGGTATTATTTTATTTTCTATATTTGTTTTATTTCTATTTGTTAATTTGTAAAGTGGTGATTGGTTCTTGTTAGTTTTTTTCAAATTTACATCTGCAGTCTTTATATTTTGCACAGTACTAGGGGACATTTTCTGTTTCTGTGGTGTTGCATTGTATGCAGAGTCTGGCATCTTGGGGGTTCAGTTTAATTTTTGTCTAGCGTTTGGAATATGTCCACTTTGAGAATTTACATCTGCTATCTTATTTTGCAATGTATAGCAATTTGTTTCTAAGAATATTGCTGACAATTCCTGTCAGTGTGGCAAGTGGTGAGCGATCATTTTCACCGGGGGGGGGGGGGGCGTGATCATTTTCACGGGGGGTAGGGGCGCCAACTGATAGTCTGCAGGGGGGCGCCAGAGACCCTAGGCACGGCCCTGAGTACAAATAAAAAAAGTAGCACATATGAATTTATCTTCTTGGGCAGACTGGATGGACCGTGCAGGTCTTTTTCTGCCGTCATCTACTATGTTACTAAATAGGGCCACAGACCTTTATGTAAGGAGAGTAAATAAAAGCAAGAGAAAAAGGAAACCGATATAGTTCTCCAAGCAAGTGGCTGAGAAAATAAAGGCTAAAGAGTTAGCGTTCCAGAAATATAGAAAATCTCAAGAAGAGGAACACGGGGAGGAATACCGGATGAAACTGAAAGAAGCCAAGAGAGAGGTACTTCTGGCAAAGGCGCAAGCGGAAGAACAAATGGCTAGAAATGTAAGGAGGGGAGACAAAAATTTCTTCAGGTATATTAGTGAAAGGAGAATGACTAAAAAGGGAATTGTGAGACTAAAAGATACAGCGAAATGCTATGTAGATAATGATGAAGAAAAAGCCAATTTGCTAAATAGATACTTTTGTTCTGTTTTCACTGAAGAAAATCCTGGAGAAGGACCACGAGGGACTGGCAAAAGTACACCTGAGAATGGAGTGGATAGAGCACCGTTCACGGAAGAGAGTGTGTATCAACAACTTGGAAAGCTAAAGGTGGACAAAGCAATGGGATCGGATGGGAACGGCGAATGTGGTCCCTCTTCACAAAAGTGGTGATAGGGAAGAAGCTGGAAACTACGCCGGTAAGCCTCACTTCGGTTATTGGAAAAGTAATGGAAGCGATGCTGAAGGAAAGGATAGTGAATTTCCTGGAAGCCAATAAATTGCAAGATCCGAGACAACATGGTTTTACCAGAGGGAAATCATGCCAAACGATTTCATTGAATTCTTTGATTGGGTAACTGGAGAATTGAATCATCAACATGCTATAGACGTAATCTACTTAGATTTTAGCAAAGCTTTTGACATGGTTCCCCACAGGAGGCTCTTAAATAAACTGGATGGGCTGAAGATAGGTCCCGAAGTGGTGAACTGGATTAGGAACTGGTTGACGGACAGACGACAGAGGGTGGTGGTAAATGGAATTCGCTCGGAGGAGGGAAAGGTGAGTAGTGGAGTGCCTCAGGGATCGGTGCTGGGTCCGATTCTGTTCAATATATTTGTGAGTGACATTGCCTTAGGGTTAGAAGGTAAAGTTTGCCTATTTGCGGATGATACTAAGATTTGCAACAGAGTGGACACCCGGGAGGGAGTGGAGAGCATGAAAAAGGATCTGAGGAAGCTAGAAGAATGGTGTAAGGTTTGGCAATTAAAATTCAATGTGAAGAAATGCAAAGTGATGCACTTAGGGAGTAGAAACCCAAGAGAGACTTATGTGTTAGGTGGGGAGAGTCTGATAGGTAATGAGGGGGAGAGGGATCTTGGGGTGATAGTATCCGAGGATCTGAAGGCGACGAAACAGTGTGACAAGGCGGTGGCCGTAGCGAGAAGGTTGCTAGGCTGTATAGAGAGAGGTGTGATCAGCAGAAGAAAGGAAGTGTTGATGCCCCTGTACAAGTCGTTGGTCAGGCCCCACCTGGAGTATTGTGTTCAGTTTTGGAGGCCGTACCTTGCGAAGGATGTTAAAAAAATAGAAGCGGTGCAAAGAAAAGCTACGAGAATGGTACGGGATTTGCGTTCCAAGACGTATGAAGAGAGACTTGCTGACCTGAACATGTATACCCTGGAGGAAAGGAGGAACAGGGGTGATATGATACAGACGTTCAAATATTTGAAAGGTATTAATCCGCAAACAAATCTTTTCCGGAGATGGGAAGGCGGTAGAACGAGAGGACATGAAATGAGGTTGAAGGGGGCAGACTCAAGAAAAATGTCAGGAAGTATTTTTTCACAGAGAGGGTGGTGGATGCTTGGAATGCCCTCCCGCGGGAGGTGGTGGAGATGAAAACGGTAACGGAATTCAAACATGCGTGGGATATGCATAAAAGAATCCTGTGCAGAAGGAATGGATCCTCAGAAGCTTAGCCGAAATTGGGTGGCGGAGCAGGTGGGGGGAAGAGGGGTTGGTGGTTGGGAGGCGAGGATAGTGGAGGGCAGACTTATACGGTCTGTGCCAGAGCCGGTGATGGGAGGCGGGACTGGTGGTTGGGAGGCGGGAAGTACTGCTGGGCAGACTTGTACGGTCTGTGCCCTGAATAAGGCAGGTACAAATCAAGGTAAGGTATACACATATGTTTGTCTTGTTGGGCAGACTGGATGGACCGTGCAGGTCTTTTTCTGCCGTCATGTACTATGTTACTATGTAAGCACTAATGCCTGCTTACTGCACACTAAAAGGCATTACCACGGGATGCACTCAGGCATCCTGTGGTAGTTTTGGAATGGGTGTGTGCTTCCCATGAGGTAGAAAAACAGGTTTTGTTTTATTTTTTTAATGTGGGGGGCATGTTTGGAGACAGACAATAAGCATGCCTTGCACTAATCATACACTTTGGTGCACGCTGCCCGATTAACTGAGGTTAGCGGGTAAGACCTTACCACGTACAAAATAGGTGGTGATAAGGGCTCACACCATAATGGCCATGCATAAATTGGGAAATTAGCGCTTGGCCATTAATGGCAAAAAAAAAGAAATTGTGGTAATTTTACAGCCATTCTACAAGTGGCCTCAGCGCGTGAGAAACCCACGCGCTAAAAATAGTGCATTGCCCCTTTTAGCGTAGCTTAGTAAAGGGGTCCCTAAGTTTGTACTTGAGGCAATAGAGAGTTAAGTGACTTGCCCAGGATCATAAGAAGAGTCAATGTAATTTGAACCCTTTCTTCCTTGGTTCACAATAAACCAACAAACAGACCAGTAACCCGACATGGCCACGTTTCACCCACAGGCTACGTCAGGGTTAAAAACTATTGGAGAATAAAACAAAATCTTCCCCAAATAGTTAGATACAATCCAAACAGCAAACCAGCACTTCACAGTTCAAAGGGACAGCATTACCTCAAGAACTGTGTGAAGCAATGTTTTTCCCATCAATGTCCCCTGTTTTTATGAATTGTCATTTATGGTGCAAATGCCCCCACCTAAATTTATGTGCGCAACCCCCTTATTCTGTACTTGCATGTGTAACCCAAAACATGCCTGTGATCCCGCCCAGAATTGCCTATGACCCTCACATTTCCACGTCCACTTTTTAGGGACGCAAGTAAAATTTAGGCACGGATCACATGCCTAAATTTATGTGCATACATCTTAATTGATATCAATTAGCGCCCAAATTTGCATTTGCAATTATTGCTGACGTTTATAGAATTAGGGGGTTAGTGCATCTACTTTACCTCGCACAAACTTGTAAGCCCCATCCCTGCAGGACCTGTCTCTATCCCTGGCCCAACCCTGCAGATTTTGTCCATTTCCCACTCTATCCCCGTGGGCTCTGTGGGCATCTGCAGAAGCCTCAAACACTTCTAATTTGATATTTACATTTTTTTATTAAAGTATAACAATATGCCATGCAACTATCCTATATAATAATCCTCACCACCAACGTTCTAATGGGTGACTGCCTGTGTCCGTGGCTCCTGGAGTTGCTGAGCTAGGCTCCGTAGCCAGGCTGACGTCACTCACAGCTGATTCCCAGGCAGGGGGAGGAGTAGGGAAACACGTGGAGCAAGTTGCTCCGTGTGTTTCCCTACTCCTCCCCTGCCTGGGAATCAGCTGTGAGTGTGCCGCAAGTGGCAGGGAGCGGCACATCAAAAAATGACAAGCGCAGCACTGCAGACAGCCATCAGACAACTCCCCCCCCCCCTCGGTGCAACAACCCCCCCCCTTGGCGCATCACCCAAGCTCCCCCCGGCACATCAAACACCCCCCTCCCCCCCGAAGCACATCAACACCCCCCCACCCCCAGGCACGTCAAACCCCCTCGCCACCCGCAGCTGCAACTGGTAACGCTGTCCGGCCGCTGCTGCTTCTCCTATTGAGCAGCAGCGGCCGCTACAAAAAGAAAAAAAAACATAAATGTTTTTAAACATCAAGCGTGGCACCGCAGACAGCCATGGGGCATTGGCTGTCGGCTCTGCAGCCGTTCCTCCTCTCGCCTCTACGTCACTGCTCAACAGGAGAAGCAGCAGTGGCCGGACAGTGTTACCAGTGGCAGCTGCGGGTGGCGAGGGGGTTTGATGCGCCGGGGAGGGGAGGGTCACTGGACATGGGTGGCTGGATGGGGGGAAGGGGGAGGGGAGGGTTGCTGGACATGGGTGGCTGCAGGGGGGGCAGGGGAGAGGGAGGTGTGGAGGGGGTCCTCAGACCAGAGAGGTGGGGGTGGGGAGGGGAGGCCCTGTGAGAGGGGGGTGGGGGCACATACTCACTCACTCACTGTCTCTCACATACACTATCTCTGACACACTCTCTGTCTATCACACTCTATCTCTCTGTCACACACACACAGCCTCACACACACAGACACTCTGTCTCTCACACACTCTCTCACACAAACACACACGCACTCTGTCTCTGGCTCTCTCTCATTCTCTCTCTGACACACACACTCCATCTTTCACACACACTCTCTCTCAAACATACACACTCCGAGGAAAACCTTGCTAGCGCCTGTTTCATTTGTGTCGGAAACAGGCCTTTTTTCACTAGTTGTTTATAAATCACAAATAGAAAACAATAATAACAACAACAAACAATTGTAATAACCCCCCTCCCCCACCACCACCACCCTCGCAACCCCAACAATAGCTGACCTGCTACACCAAGGAGTCCTAATCCACCCTGTTAAAATGTGCAGGGTTACAAAATACAACCCGTTCCGTATGCTCTTGCGGGGTAGAAATATCTAATATAATAAAATGCACCGTGAACGTTCTGAAGACAATGTTCTGAAGCCACTCAAACACTCCCTGGCTGTAGGGTTCGTGGATTCATGGTGTGAAGCCACCCAGCCGTCTCTGCCCCGCCCTCGCGTCAAACGTCATGACGTCGAGGGCGGAAAAAAACCCCAAACAATTCCGGCAGCGCAGCGTCAAGGAAGGAGGCGGCGCTCCCGACGTCTCTAGCCTTCCCTTCGCTGTGTTCCGCCTTCTTCTGACGTCAAGGATGACGTCAGAAGAAGGCGGAACACAGCGAAGGGAAGGCTAGACGTCGGGAGCGCCGCCTCCTTCCCTGACGCTGCGCTGCCGGAACCGCCACGGAGGTAAATTTAAAAAGAAAAAAAAAAAAGGGATGTTGGGGGGCGAGAAGAGGGTGGGCAGTAAAGTTGAACAATGGGATCGGAAGGGCAGGGGAGAAACGACAGCATGGATGCGAAGGGGGGGGGCATGGATGCGAAGGGGGGGGAGAAGAGGGCGGGCCAGGCTGGGACATGGGAGAGAGAGGAGCATGGATGCGAGGGGGGGTCATGGAAGGGAGAGAGGGGACTTGCTGGAAAAGGATGAATGGAGGCGGCAGGGGACAGAGGAGCATGGATGGGCATGGATTGGGAGGGCAGGGCTCAGGGAGAGAGGGGAATTGCTGGAAAGGGATGAATGGAGGGGGCAGGGGACAGAGGAGCATGGATGGGCATGGATTGGGAGGGCAGGGCTCAGGGAGAGGGGAATTGCTGGATAGGGATGAATGGAGGGGACAGATGGGCATGGATGGATATGGATTGCAGGGCAGGGCTCAGGGAGAGAGGGGAATTGCTGGAAAGGGATGAATGGAGGGGGCAGGTGACAGAGGAGCATGGATGGGCATAGATTGGGAGGGCAGGGCTCAGGGAGAGAGGGGAATTGCTGGAAAAGGATGAATGGAGGGGGCAGGGGACAGATGGGCATGGATTGGGAGGGCAGGGCTCACACTCTCTCTCTCATATACAATGTCTTTCTGACTCTCACTCTCACACATTCTGTCTCACACTGTATCACATTCACTCTCTATGTGCCACACAGTCACTCACACACTCGCTTGGTCTCATACACTCACTCTCACAGAGAATCTGTGTCTCACACACACTCTCTCTCTCGCCCACACACACACACACACTCTCTCTCACACTGTGTCTCACATACACACTTGCACACACTCTCATTCTCACATACACTCTCTCTCACAAACACACTCACACCCAGACTCACTCTCTCTCTCACACACACACACTCACACTTTCACTCTGACTCTCAAACAGTCACTCTCACATACACTCTCCCAAACATACACACTCCGAGGGAACCCTTGCTAGCGCCCGTTTCATTTGTGTCAGAAACGGGCCTTTTTTTTACTAGTCCTATATAATAAAATGCACCTCCAACATTCTGAAGCTGACTGCATGGCTAAGGCATTCCTGCTCTCTGTATCCATCTCCTGAATTGACATCCCGTACTTCCGGGTTTGTCACAAGCAGAAGTGACCAACCACACGAGGTTTCTTGGCTTCAGAATGTTGGAGGTGCATTCTATTAAATAGGATTGGTCAGTTCCTTGAAGCACAGCCAGAGCTCAGCGTCCTGCACAGTAACTCCATAGGCGGTCGGTGGCCCAACTGTTTGGGGAAGCAGAAGGGGGTGGGGTTAGGGGTGGGGCCAGGGGTGGAGCTTAAATCCATAATTGTCTGATAACACACAGAAAAAATAAATAAATAAAAAGTCACAATTAATACCTTTTATTAAATTTAGATATTAGATATGTATCATATGTCAAAGAATAAAGTGGTTGCTCAAAGCATATACTAACCACAATCGCTCAACTGCAAAACACTATGCACAACTTTGTGCAAAAACACACTCAGAACCTTACTGTACCATAAATATTACACTGGGCAGAACCTAATACACCAATATACCACCCATACGGAAAATGCAGACCGTCAACAATATGAAACAAGGGATCATAATATCACAATTCTCATGTAGAGCCACAAAATATCCTAATTCATGTTTAATGTGGGATAAAATGCCATACATAAGTAAATAAATATAAACTTTTAATGTTGAGCACCTGATTCTCAAAGTGGACATATTCCAAACACTATAATGAAAATAAAATGATCTTTTCTACCTTTGTTGTCTGGTGACTTTGTTTTTCTGATCATGCTGGCCCAGTATCCGATTCTGCTGCTATCTGTCCTCTTAACTCCGTTTCCAGGGCTTCCTTTCCATTTATTTCTTTACTTTCTGCCTTTCTTCTTCATTTCTTGTCCTACATCCGTAAGTAAAAGCTGGGTCCTCCGCAGACTTGACTGTTCAGTGGATTCAGCTTCTGCCTATTTTCTTCATCCATGTGCAGTTTTTCTCTCTTCCTTTTCCCTCATCTCATCTCCTTCCTCACTCTTTCCTTCCCTCCATCCATGTCCAGCATTTCTTCTCTCTCCCTTCCCTCTCCTCCATCAATGTCCAGCAACTCTCCTCTCCCCTGCCCCCCTCCAGCCATCCATACCCACCCATTGATTCTCTCCTCTCCCCTGCCCCCCTCTAGCCATCCACACCCACCTACCCATTGATTCTCTCCTCTCCTCTCTGCTCCCGGGCAGATTTTCTAACAGGAGCTGCTCATCCAATCAGAGAGCTCTCTGATCTCTATTTGAATGCAGATTAACATACAGACACTCTAATGGGAATTTTTAGTCAAAAACACTAGCTAAACCCTTTGTTTTTGGATCAAATTTCACATTTTTGATTAGAGCCATGCCCTAACATTAAGGCTGTAAACATTTCCAACAATTTTTACCCATAAATATGCAAATGAGCCTGCCATGAGTGGGAAAGCGCGGGGTACAAATATAAAAAAAAAATAAAAAAATAAAATGAGAATCTCCCAAAAACGGACTAATTTGCATATGGCTTGAGCAAATTTGAGTAGATAGCTGTTATGATTTATTAATCCGTGGATGAATAACAATCAACAATCTCAGGATTCAGTCTAGTTCTCCTGTCTTCCACAGTCCTTCCTGCAATAGAAAATGTCTTCTTAGAAGATGTGCTAGTAGCAGTAACATACAGGATCCCCCGTGCAAATTTTGCTAGTTGTGGCTAGCATATTTGCTTGTTTTCCCAAAAACTCAAAATAGCATCGTCTGCATCACTCAAACATAAACAACAGTCCAGTTCATTAACAGGCTTCAAAGTAGGAAATGACACAAGGACAAAAGTTTGTCCTCATCCCCACGGGATCTGTCTCCATCCCCATCCCATCCCCACGGGGTCTGTCCCCACCCCGTCCCCACGGGTTCTATCCCCATCCCCACAGTTACCGAGGGTCCCCGTCCCCGTGTCATTCTCTAATACCCATACAACATGCAGTCATATACATAAAGCCCCTATCCTCAACCCCAAACACATCCTTAAACATACACCTCCCTGAAACAAATCACCCACACTTGTTTCTTAAAGTGAATATTGCTGGCCCAGGTAACAACTGAAAGTTTAATGTTGCTGTTTTTGAATTTCCCCAGCTTTGAATACCTTTGCCCTATTTCCTGCATTGTGTTAGATCGTTGTATAGCTCCTTTTATCTAGATAGACAGTGAAAACCCATGGAGCTGCTAAGTTTTGAGCGTTTATTCTCAAGATTTTTTTTTTAAGGAGGGGAGGGTGTTGAGAAGCATAGTAAGAAATGCATGTGATATTATTAAGCTACATTTTTTTTTACCTGTATAGATTGCCAGAGGAAATTACATTCAGAAGACTATTTTTGGACATTTGATACTGGACATTTGTAACCAAGATGCCTAAGGATTTGATCCTTATATTTTAAAAGTATTCAAATACCATTTGTTTGGCTTTTCCATTTGATATAAAGGGTCCTGAAAGATTTAATTAAAGATTTTATTAGACTCTTGAGGGTTTCAATGACAGGACAGACTGTGAATTTTAAGTACAATCAATATCTTAGGATTGGGCTAAAACCTGTTTGGTCAACAAAAGTATAAGGAATAGGGTTGTCCCTTTAAATTTCTGTATTTTAATGCCTCTGCTGAGTTCCTTTGGGAAGCAGAAATAGTGACAAGCAAAACCATTGTTGGAGGTATATGTAAGAATATATGATGCAAGGCGTACTGTTGTATAGAAGTTTGGAAGCTTGTGGTATAGAAGGCATTACAGTTGAAATCCCTGAGGCATGGGATGGGAAATTCTGGCAATGCTGAAGAAAGCCTTGTCTTTAATTGTATCTTTTGAAGCAATTGCTCAGTACTGTCACTACCTTTTCCACATTCAAATGCCTAAGAAGAGAGAAACAAAAAGAACAAAGTTTTTCTGAATTATGACTGTTTGTTGTTTAACACTTTTGTCTGAGGTCTTCTCCACCGTGCAGTTTTATATATGTAGATATAGATATTAGGGCTATAGAAAGATTAAACATGTTAACTGTGATTAATTTCATTGTATGGCCGCAATTAATGTATAAGCTAATTTTGGATAGTTAGCTATTGAAAGAAAAACTACATTAAAAAAAATGACACAAACACGTGTAAGCCATTGGATTATGGTATATAGCTGATGTGATTTGGGATACATTTATAGAATATCCAATATCTACATAAGTACATAATTATTGTCATACTGGGGTAGACCAAAGATCCATCAAGCCCAGCATTCTGTTTCCAACAGTGGTCAATCCAGGTCACAAGTTGTAAGGAGGTTGGAGGGTCTAAGCAGGTCAGGAGGAGGTATGGGGCCAGACTACATTCCCCACAAGGCCCTGAGAGAAGGGATAAGGGGGGTAGGTCCCAAAACCCGGTATGGTCCCCACGTGGAAGGGAGGGGGGAAAAGGACTGGAAAGAGCAGCTGCTATGGCAGATGAGGGCCAGAAGGGGGAGCAGGGATGACAAAACTCAACAGCCTAGCAGAGAGACAGAGTTAATGGAGTGCTTAGAGGAAGGAGAGTCTGGAGGAAGCAGCACCCCAGGTTTGGAGGAGCCAGTTGACATGGACTGTAATTGTACTTTGGGGCAGAGTTGCAGGGACTGAAGGCAGTGGGTGGTCACAGGAGTCAATTAGCTGTGTTGTGGGCGGTGTACTGCCATTCTGCAACCACCCAAGCGGAAAGACTTTTAAAACTGAAACCCAGGCTGTTGCACTGGGGGAGAACTTGGATTTAAAGGGACATTTTTTTCTTGTTGCTTTGTTTTGAAAAATGAATGGGACTTTAACCCTCTTGAACTGAGATTTTGTGGAGGAGGGGAAATAAACTGTTTGGAACTAAAAGCTGTGTTGTCTGGAAGGACTTTGTTTGTGGACTGCTGAAGGAAGCCTACCACCCCCTGAAGGTTTGCTATCGGGATTACAGTTATTACAAAGTACTTGGCAAGATTCCAAAACAATACAATACAGTTTATGCTGCTTATCCTAGAAATAAGTAGTGGATTTTCCCCAAGTCATTTTAATAATGACTTGTGGACTTTTCTTTTAGAAAGCTGTCCAAACCTTTTTTAAGCCCCGCTAATCTAACTGCTTTACTATATTTTCTGGCAATGAATTTCAGAGTTTAATTACATGTTGAATGAAGAAATATTTTCTCTGATTCATTTTAAATTTACTACTTTGTAACTTCATTGCATGGCCCCTAGTCCTAGTATTTTTGGAAAGAGTAAACAAATGATTCATATCTAACTGTTCCATTCCACTCATTATTTTATAGACCTCCATTATATCTCCCCTCAGCTGTCTCTTCTCCAAGATGAAGAAATGTAGCTGCTTTAGCCTTTCCTCATAGGGAAGTCATCCCATCCCCTTTATCATTTTTGTCGCCCTTCTAAGTCTACTTTATCTTTCATTTATGTTTTCCATTCCTTTCCTAATAATACCTAGCATTCTATTTGCTTTCTTAGCTGCCACTGCCACACACTGAGCAGCGTGTTTCATTGTATCATCAACGATGACACCTAGACCCCTTTCCTGGTCGGTGACTCCTAATGTGGAACCTTGCATCACACAGCTATAGTTTGGGTTCCTCTTTCCCACATGCATCACTTTACACGTACTCACATTAAACATCATCTGCCATTTAGATGCCCAGTCTCCCAGTCTTGTAAAGTCCTCTTGTAATTTTTCACAATCCTCTTGCGATTTAACAACTTTGAATAACTTTGTGTCATTAGCAAATGTAATTACCTCACTAGTTACTCCCACCTTTAGATCATTTAAAAAGCAGCGGTCCCAGCAAAGACCCCTGGGGAACCCCACTATCTACCCTTTTCTTTTGAAAATACTGACTGTTTAACCCTACTCTCTGTTTTCTATCTTTTAACCAGTTTTTAATCCACAATAGTACACTACCTCCTATCCCATAATATTTATATTTACCAAATTCTAGAGCTTATTACCCCTCTGTCTCTCCCTCCCCCCACCATCCAGTATCATCTCATCTCCCCCCACACACGCACCACCATTATCCTGCATCACCACCATCATCTCTGTCTCTCTCTCTCTCCCCATCCAGTGTCATTCTATTCCCCCACCCCATCACCATCACCATCCAACATTGCCCCATCTCTTCCCCAGACACTACCATCATCATCCAGCATGGCCCTGTCTATCCTGCACCCCAACCATCCAATATGGCACTATCTTTTCCCCTCTCCTCACCATCACCATCCAGCATGGATCCACTTCTCCTCCAATCCCCACCATCACCATCACTCAAGCAAAGCCATGTTTGTCTCCCTTTCCTCCCCACCCCTCCTTGTTTAATCACATGGCCAGTCTTCTGCTTCTGGTGTGCAAAGCCACAGGACAGCAGCAGCAATAGAAGGCAGGCAGATGCAGTGAGATTGCCTTGTACCCACTGCCGCTGGCTCTGCCAATCCCAGAAACAGGAACTGACTTTGATATTTTAGCACATTGATCATGATGTTAACATAATAAATCTGCAGCCCTTATATATATATTTATATAGGGGTTGATTTATGAATGGAAATTGTGAACTCCCTGTATTTCTGTAGCCACTGACATTTTTTGTTGTTTTACAAACCTGTCTACCTAAGCATATCCTCCCTGCACAATATTAGATACCACTGTTAAACATACCCCACCTATGCCCCTATACCCTATCCCTTCATCACTCTCAAATACTCGCCCTCCCAAACCACCAACCCCCCTCACTACATATACCCCTTAAACAAATCTATTTTGGAACATATTACTGAAAGCCATGCCTCTGCATGCTTTTCCCACTTGTTGCTTTCTGCAGAACTTTGAGAGGGAGGGTGCCATGTGAAGGGGCATTTTCGATATGACGTCTAAATGATGCCAAAATTGTCCAAAATCGGAGGGGTATAATCAAACCAAATTATAAACATTTCCAGAGATTTGAAAATAGACAAAATATACATATTGAATTAGCATGTCCTCAAAAAGGGGCAAGAAACATCTCCAATGTTTGAAAATACACCACATAAACTGTATTACTAAAAACATAGACTGTACTACTGGGAACGTTAGTGAGAGTATAGAAACATTACCATGGCAGAGTATAGGCATTCCCGTGGTAGCGTGTAGATACTCCCATGATGTGTAACGCGTGAATATATAGCTTTGCACGTGGAGGAACATCCCACATTGTGTGAAGATGCCCCTCCACAGAGAGCCCAATTACTCAGGAGATACAGCTCCTGGTCCTCCTGTGCTAGAGACACAGGAAGCTTCTATTTAAATACCACCACCACCTGTACCCTACAACTGTTTCCCTCAGAGACTGGAGACAGACTAGAAACACCCTGGCAAGATAAGTGTGTACCATTGCCTCTTAGGATCACAGCACCATACATTTACTGAATACTGATTCAATACGTGTTATTGCTTGCTGTCTCATCAATGTAATGAGTTGCAGTATTGCCCCATTCAACAGTAATAATGTTTCTAAATGTGTCAAACTGTTAGTAGAGAATTAAAGAATTGAGAGGGGGGGGGGGAGCATGACTGAAATCAGAATGTCTGCCACAGCCAGTGTTCATAAAATGATGCCCCCCCAACAGTCATGCCAAGCTCTAATGAGGGACTACACAGATCTACACCCCTTCCCCCCGTTATCCTTGGCCCTCCCTACAGAGTGATGGGAACGTTGGCAACAGATCTCTAAAGTACAGTCAGATGGCCCCATGCACACCATCTTTACTCCATTGCCCATCCCCACATCCATGCAATACTGCACATGCTGCACTGAAAGGCCAATATGCCACGCCCTGTCCCCATGGCCACCTCAGCTCACATTCCACATGTGTCCATGTAACACATACCCCACCATCAGGGCTCAACCCCCTCCATCTGCCTGTTGCCATCTGTCACAGCCTATGTGATGAGAATTGTATAACTGGTATTAAAACAAAATAATGTATGTATGGGAAGGCAAGAAGCATAGGTGCCCGGTATAAGAGGCTTGGGGAGGCTATGCCTCCCCAGCCACAGCAGGATGGATCAGCTGTTTCTATAGAAATGCTAAATAGTATTAGTAGTAGTTCTCCTGGGAGTCCTGCTGCTCTGGGGGGTTTAAATAGCATCAACTTAAGTGAAAGCTGTCTCTAGCCTTGTGTATAACCAGTTGTAATTTGGTTATCTTACTGCTGGGAGAGCAGAGCAGGGGGTTGGCTGGAGGTGTCCTGGGTTGACAGGGAGATATTTAACTAGGATCATGAATTCCTGCACATGAGCAGTTCACACCAAAGAGACTTGCACTGACTCCTGAAATTTTAAAGTGCTAAAAATAAGTTTTTTAAGTATTTGCATTAAATCTAATTACAGAATTTAGGTGCTAGGAAGTGGGATTGGTATGCTATGTACTCAAATTTGCTGAAGCCATATGCAAATTAGTCCGTTTTTGGGAGGTTCTCATTTGCATATTTATGGGTAAAATGTTTACAGCCTTAATGTTAGGGCATGGCTCTGATCAAAAATGTGAAATTTGATCCAAAAACAAAGGGTTTAGCTAGTGTTTTTGACTAAAAATTCCCATTAGAGTGTATGTATGTTAATCTGCATTCAAATAGAGCTCTCTGATTGGATGAGCAGCTTCTGTTAGAAAATCTGCCCGGGAACAGAGAGGAGAGAATCAATGGGTGGGTATGGATGGCTGGAGGGGGGGCAGGGGAGCGAGGACAAGAAATGAAGAAGAAAGGCAGAAAGTAAAGAAATAAATGGAAAGGAAGCCCTGGAAACGGAGTTAAGAGGACAGATAGCAGCAGAATCGGTTACTGGGCCAGCATGATCAGAAAAACAAAGTCACCAGACAACAAAGGTAGAAAAGATCATTTTATTTTCATTATAGTGTTTGGAATATGTCCACTTTGAGAATCAGGTGCTCAACATTAAATGTTTATATTTATTTACTTATGTATGGCATTTTATCCCACATTAAACATGAATTAGGATGTTTTGTGGCTCTACATGAGAATTGTGATATTATGATCCTTGTTTCATATTGTTGACGGTCTGCATTTTCCTTAAGGGTGGTATATTGGTGTATTAGGTTCTGCCCAGTGTAATATTTATGGTACAGTAAGGTTCTGAGTGTGTTTTTGCACAAAGTTGTGCATAGTGTTTTGCAGTTGAGCGATTGTGGTTAGTATATGCTTTGAGCAACCACTTTATTCTTTGACATATGATACATATCTAATATCTAAATTTAATAAAAGGTATTGTGACTTTTTTTTTTTAAATATCTTTATTTATTTATTTTTTCTGTGTGTTATCAGACAATTATGGATTTAAGCTCCACCCCTGGCCCCACCCCTAACCCCGCCCCCTCTAGCCTCCCCAAACAGTTGGGCCACTGACCGTTTATGGCAAGAAGGCCTGTCACCTGAAATCTGCCTGTGTTAAATTCAAGCTCCTCTAATTGACTTATAAGTGCATTCACTCTGCAGCCCCTCACTACTTCTCCACCCTCATCTCTCCCTACACTCCTTCCCAGGAACTCCGTTCTCTAGGCAAATCTCTCCTAATTGCACCCTTCTCCTCCATCGCTAACTCCAGACTCCGTTCCTTTTGTCTCGCCGCACCTTATGCCTGGAATGGGCTTCCTGAGCCGTTACGTCTAGCTCCATCCCTGGCCACACCCACTTCCCTGCCAACAATATGTCCAACAACACAATGCCATACTACTTCCCAGCCAGTGCCTGCCCACCAAGGGCCCTCCAGTAGGGCCAAAACCTATCTGGTGTGGACATAGCCAGACCACCCTGATCCCATTGCTTCCAGGCTTTCTTGCTATGTCATCTCATTGGTGCCACACCTCAGACATGTCACCCAGGTAAGCACAACTGTTCACAGGTGTCTCTGTCCCTGTCTCCTGACTGGCAGCCACACCACTATGCAATCAGACAAACGGTAAGACAACACTCAGCAACTCTTTTTCAATAATCAATGCTCCTAGCTCTCCACTCTCCAACTCCAAAAAATCGCAAATTGGTCAAAAGACAATTTGACTCTTGCCCTAAATGCTTTTAAAGCAGGTCTAATTGCGGACATTTTTTTCCCACCAGTAGGAAATTGTTTTGCTATTCATTATGGGCTGGAGACCTTCATTCAATAAGCCCGTCCACGTCATGCCTACGAAACGCCCCCCCCCCCCCTGGGATCGTTCAGTTTTAGATGTACTAACATTTTGGAATTTTTTTTTTTTTGTTCGATTATACATTTTGGACATTTTTCTCTTTCAAAAATGAGCCACAAAGTCCACCACTTTTTTCTTAGCTCCTTACCTTCCTGTAGCCTAGCATGGTATTCAATATTTCTGATTTTCATCTATTTTTATGATGTTTTATTGACTTAAGGTACATTTCGTTAGGCAAGGATATAGTTAAGTTTATGTTTAATTAAGAAAGTAGATCTACAATTCTCTGTTCATGTAATATTTATATGAATGTTAAAAAATGTACTATCACTGGAAAATTAATAGATATTACAGTTGATTGTTCTTTTTTATTTCAATTGACAAATGTAATAATTTGCTGCACAGACAGGAAGTTACTTTATCATGTGGAGGAAAAAATCAATAAAGAAATTAATTTGGCAATATTGGGTCTCTAAAGATAAGTGATGGCTGAAAATGAATTGGTACTGGAGGTAAAGAAATGCATGATTTATCTATTCTGCACCCTAAATTGATCAATATTATTGTAAAACTTATATGAAAAAGATAATATTTCATGGGTGGTGGAGAATACAATTTTGGTGATAATTATATTGCTCAAAGACCACAGTATTACTATCAGGTGTTATATTTTATTGTGGCATTTCCATTTTAAAGGTTTAAAAAAAATCATAGGCAGAGGAATGCGATAGGCCACTGGGGCTATGGCCCCACTAATATTTTGCCCAGCACAGCATCAACAATTAAAGAGCTTAAGGGTAGGAACAGATATTGGCTTGCTTAGTTGGTTCCTCCACCCAAAATGATGTTACACTGACCCTGAAAAGAATGGCATATAAATGTTTTTATATATTTATGAACACTTCTGGTTAGGAAGGCCAAATAGTTTATAGCATGAGCAGATGGCTTGGAAAAGTTTTTGTTGGATAAGAACAGATATACATTATGTTTGACTACATAACCATGCAATTTAAGAAAAATGATAAAACAAAGCAAGAAACATACTTTTCTCTGACACCAACAGGCCAATATTCAGCTGCTGCAGTCAGCATTATTTTTTTTAAATACCAGCAGCAGCCATAAAAACATAGCTGGATATTCAGCACCACTATCCAGATATCGGCCAGTGCTGAAACTTTTCAGATAGAGGCAGTTTTTCAGTCTGCTATCTGGATAACTTAAAGCAGCATTCTATCCCTCTCTTTCCAAACCAGGTCTCTTACATTTATGCTCTGATTGTGCTTGCAAATTTACTGAATACTACCATCTATGCAGGTAAAGGTTGCACTTACGAATCTCATTGAATTCTTTGATTGGGTGACAGGAGAATTGAATCAGGGACGAGCTATAGACATAATCTATTTAGATTTCAGCAAAGCTTTTGACACGGTTCCCCACAGGAGGCTCTTAAATAAACTGGATGGGCTGAAAATAGGACCTGAAGTGGTGAACTGGATTAGGAATTGGTTGATGGACAGACGCCAGAGGGTGGTGGTTAATGGAATTCGCTCGGAGGAGGGAAAGGTGAGTAGTGGAGTGCCTCAAGGATCGGTGCTGGGGCCGATTCTGTTCAATATATTTGTGAGTGACATTGCCGAAGGGTTAGAAGGTAAAGTTTGCCTATTTGCGGATGATACTAAGATCTGTAACAGGAATCCTGTTCAGAAGGAATGGATCCTCAGGAGCTTAGCCGAGATTGGGTGGCAGAGCCGGTGGTTGGGAGGCGGGGATAGTGCTGGGCAGACTTATACGGTCTGTGCCAGAGCCGGTGGTGGGAGGCGGGGCTAGTGGTTGAGAGGCGGGGATAGTGCTGGGCAGACTTATACGGTCTGTGCCCTGATGAGGACAGGTACAAATCAAGGTAGGGTATACACAAAAAGTAGCACATATGAGTTTATCTTGTTGGGCAGACTGGATGGACCGTGCAGGTCTTTTTCTGCCATCATCTAGTATGTTACTATGTTACTATCCAGCTCATTTTCGAAAGTGATCGCCGGCCATTTTCCGACATAAATCGGGAGATGGCCGGCGATCTTGGAAAAGCGGCCAAATTGTTATAATCGAAAGCCGTTTTTTGCCAACATCGCCGCTTTCCCGTCACATCGCGTGTCGGCGGTGAAGCGAAGGTGGGACATGGGCAGGCATGGGCGTGGCTACCAGATGGCTGGCTTTCAGCGATAATGGAAAAAAAAAAACGGCGATAAGCAGTATATCGCCGGATTTACTTGGTCCTTTTATGTTCACGACCAAGCCTCAAAAAGGTGCCCCAAATGACCAGATGACCACTGGAGGGAATGGGGGATGACCTCCCCATACTCCCCCAGTGATCACCAACCCTCTCCCATACTAAAAAAATAAAACTAAAAACCTTTTTTGCCAGCCCGTATGCCAGCCTCAAATGCCATACCCAACTCCATGACAGCAGAATGTGTTGTATCCTCCGACAGCCCTTCCCTGATTGCGATGTGGCTCTCGGGTGAGTGTGACACCTTTTCTGTTAGGTGCCCTGCAGAGTCACATCAGCAATGCATTATGGTGGGTGTAGGGTACTGGGCTCTACTCCCATAGTGCTTTTCCCCCTGTTAACTGGGTTCAGAGTGTGCCCTGTTTTGTTTCCGGTAGTCCATGTGGTAGTGGCCATTTTTGTAAGCCAGTTTTAGATCCCTTTCATGTGTCACCCACGTTAGAGAACGTTATTAACTTGAATGTGGCTGAAAGAGAGCATTGTACACCATTCTGCCAGCTCTGACCTACTGCTAATCTCAGTACCAGGGAGACGCTTTGCCAGTGGGGCACAACCTCTGATCTGCAGTTAACTGTGAGTAAAAGTGCTTATTCAAATAAAGGACTTTTTGAAAGAGATTAATCTTCAGGTGTCAACTGGTGTGCTAAGGTTATACAGCAGCAACAAGTCCTAGAGGCCTGCGTGTATGCAGGTCCCTGGAGCACTTTTAGTGGGTACCGCAGTGCACTTAAGGCAAGCAGACCCAGGCCCACCCCCCCTACCTGTAACACTTGTGCTGGTAATGGAAGCCCTCCAAAACCCACTGTACCCACATGTAGTTGCCCCCTTCACCCCTAAGAGCTTTGGTAGTGTTGTACATTTGTGGGTAGTGGGTTTTGGGGGGGGGGGGGTTCAGCACCCAAAGTAAGGGAGCTATGCATGCGGGAGGTTTTTCTGAAGTCCACCGCACTGACCCCATAGGGTGCCCAGCTGGTGTCCTGGCATGTCAGGGGGGACAAGTGTGCTACAAATGCTGGCTCCTCCCATGACCAAATGCCTTGGATTTCGCCAGGTTGGAGATGGCCGGCATTTTTTCCCATTATCGCTGAAAAACAAACCCAGCCATCTCAAACCCGGCGAACTCCAAGTCATTTGGCCGGGCTAAACCGTATTATCGAAAAAAAAAAAAAAGATGGCCAGCCATCTTTTTCGATAATACGGTTCCGGCCAGCTGTAGCGCCGCCGCCAACATAGATCGATGGCGATCTATTTGGCTGGCAACGTTCGATTATGCCCCTCCACGTTACTTACCATTGTAAATGGCAGTATCATGCCTAAACAATATTCTATAATTATGCATTTAGGGGTCCTTTTACTAAGCTGTGGTAAAAGGAGGCCTGCGCTAGCATCAGCGCTTGTTTTTGATGCACGCTGAGGCCCCCTTTTACAAGAGTGGGTAAAAGGCTGTCTTTTTTTCTCAACAATTAATAGCCATGCAGTAAGTGAACCACTTACTATTTTGGAGGGGGGGAGCACTTGCCGTCACCCATTGTAATGGTGGTAAGGGCTCCCACTCTAACTTGGCAGTAAAGCAAAGATACTTACCTGTAGCAGGTATTCTCCGAGGACAGCAGACTGATTATTCTCACAGATGGGTCGATGTCCGCTTAGTCCTGGGAACTGGCATTTCCCACAGCAAAAATGAAAACTTTGCTAGAGACTTCTGTCGTGCGTGCAGTGTGCACCGCGCATTTGCGGACTGACTTCCCGTCCGCCGTGTGAGCGCGTACCTCAGTTAATTCTAAAGCATAAACAAATAACTCCAAGGGGAGGTAGGTGGGATTGTGAGAATAATCAGCCTGCTGTCTTTGAATATCTCGCTTTCTCCGAGGAAAAGCAGGCTGAACTATTCTCACAGATGGGGTATCCCTGGCATCCAGGCTCACCTTGGTCAATTGGGCCTCGCAATGGCGAGGACATAACATAGGTTAACCTGAAACTATTTACAGCTAGCTAAGAGTGCAGCCTGCAACAGAATAAAACAGGCCTAGGTGGGTGGAGTTGGATTCTAAACCCCAAACAGATTCTGCAGCACCGACTGCCCAGTCTGACTGTCGCGTTGGGTATCCTGTTCAAGACAGTAATATGAAGTGAATGTGTGGACTGAAGACCACATTGCAGCTTTGCAATTCTCTTCAATGGAGGATGACTTTAAGTGAGCCACCAACGCAGCCATGGCTCTGACATTATGAGCCGTGACATGGCCCTACAGAGCCAGTCCAGCTTGGGCATATGTGAAGGATATGCAATCTGCTAGCCAATTGGATATTGTGTGTTTTTCGATGGCGACTCCCTTCCTGTTGGGATCAAAAACAGCAAACAACTGGGCGGACTCTCTGAAGGGCTTCGTCCGCCCAACGTAAAAGGCCAATGCTCTCTTGTAGTCCAAGGTGTGCAAGCTGCTTTCACCAGGGTGGGCATGAGGACGGGGAAAAACTGTTGGCAAGACAATTGACTGGTTCAGATGGAACTCCAACACCACCTTTGGTAGGAACTTAGGGTGCTTGTGGAGGACTACTGTGTTGTGATGAAACCTAGTATAAGGTGCATCCACTACTAGGGCCTGAAGCTCACTGACCCTATGAGCTGAAGTAACAGCCACCAAGAAAATGACCTTCCAGGTCAAATGCTTCAGATGGCAGAAATTCAGTGGCTGAAAACAAGCTTTCATCAGCTGGGTGAGAATGATGTTGAGATCCCATGACACTGGCGGAGGTTTGACAGGGGGCTTTGACAAAAGCAAACTTCTCATGAAACAAACAACTAAAGGCTGTCCATAGATAGGCTTACCCTCTACATGCCGATGATAAGCACTAATTGCACTGAGGTGAACCCTTACGGAGTTGGTCTTGAGACCAGACTCTGACAAGTGTAGAAGATATTCAAGCAGGGTCTGTGTAGGACAAGAGAGAGGATCTAGGGTCCTGCTGTCACAACAGATGACAAACCTTCTCCATTTGAAAGAGTAACACCTCTTCGTGGAATCTTTCCTGAAAGCAAGCAAAACTCGGGAGACACCCTCTGACAGATCCAGGCCTGAGAGCCAGAGACTGGAGGTTGGGATGTAGAAGTGACCCCTTGTTCTTAGTGATGAGGGTTGGAAAACACTTCAATCTCCACAGTTGTCGTGGGCCTGAAGTCTGGAACAGAACTAAGGGACCTTGTGATTGATCTGAGTGGCAAAAAACTCCACTGAGGGGGTACCCCACGCTCGGAAAATCTTGCGGACTATGTCCATGTTCAGCGACCACTTGTGAGGTTGCATTATCTTGCTCAGCCTGTCGGCCAGACTGTTGTTTATGCCTGCCAGATAAGTGGCTTGGGGAAACATGCCATGACGGCGTGCCCAAAGCCACATCTGGATTGCTTCCTAAAACAGAGGGAAGAGAACCGACTGAAAGTAACAAGATAAAACATAAGGAATGCCAAGCCAAATGCAAAGCGGAGATAAGGAGGGCAAAAAAGGACTTTGAAAAAAAGTTAGTGTTAGAAGCGAACATATATAGTAAAATTTTTTTAGATACATTAAAAGCAGGAAGCCGGCTAAAGAATCGGTTGGGCCGCTGGACGAAAATGGTGTTAAAGGGGCGATCAGGGAAGACCGAGCCGTAGCGGAGAAATTAAATGAATTCTTTGCTTTGGTCTTCACCGAGGAGGATTTGGGAGGAACACCGGTGCCGGAAAACATATTTGAAGCGGGCGAGTCGGAGAAACTAAACGAATTCTCTGTAAACTTGGAGGATGTAATGGGTCAGTTCTGCAAACTGAAGAGTAGTAAATCGCCAGGACCTGATGGTATTCATCCCAGAGTATTAATAGAACTGTTAGTAATATGCAATCTATCCCTAAAATTGAGTGTGTTACCAGAAGACTGGAGGGTAGCCAATGTTATGCCGATTTTTAAAAAGGGTTCCAGTGGAGATCCGGGAAATTATAGATCAGTGAGTCTGACGTCAGTACCGGGCAAAATGGTAGAGGCTATTATCAAGAATAAAATTACAGAGCACGTACAAAAACATGGGCGGATGAGACAAAGTCAGCATGGATTTAGTGAAGGGAAGTCTTGCCTCACCAATCTACTGCATTTTTTTGAGGGGGATATTGTGTATCTGGATTTTCAAAAGGCGTTTGACAAAGTGCCTCATGAAAGACTCCTGAGGAAACTGGAGAGTCATGGGATCGGAGGTAGGGTATTACTGTGGATTAAGAGCTGGTTGAAAGATAGGAAGCAAAGAGTAGGGTTGAATGGTCAGTATTCTCAGTGGAGAAGGGTAGTTAGTGGGGTCCCACAGGGGTCTGTGTTGGGACCGCTGCTTTTTAACATATTTATAAATGACCTAGAGATGGGAGTAACTAGTGAGGTAATTAAATTCGCAGATGACACAAAATTATTCAGGGTCGTCAAGTCGCAGGAGAAGTGTGAAAGATTACAGGAGGACCTCGCGAGACTGGGGGATTGGGTGTCCAAGTGGCAGATGAAATTCAATGTTGACAAGTGCAAAGTGATGCATGTGGGTAAGAGGAACCTGAATTACAGCTATGTCATGCAAGGTTCCGCGTTAGGAGTTACGGATCTAGAAAGGGATCTGGGAGTCATCTTGGATAAGACGTTAAAAACGTCTGCCCAGTGTGCTGCTGCGGCTAAGAAAGCACACAGAATGTTGAGTATTATTAGGAAAGGAATGGAAAACAAACACGAGGATGTTATAATGCCGTTGTATCGCTCCATGGTGCGACTGCACCTCGAGTATTGTGTTCAATTCTGGTCGCCGCATATCAAAAAAGATATAAAGGAATTAGAAAAGGTGCAGAGAAGGGTGACGAAAATGATAAAGGGAATGGAATGACTTCCCTATGAGGAAAGGCTGAGAAGGTTAGGGCTCTTCAGCTTGGAGAAAAGGCGGCTGAGGGGTGATATGATTGAAGTCTACAAGATAATGAACGGAGTAGAGCGGACAGATGTGAAGCGTTTGTGTACACTTTCAAACAACAACAAAACCAGGGGACACAACCTAGAATATGGTAGATTTAAAACAAATAGGAGTAAGTTTTTCTTTACTCAGCATGTAGTTAAACTCTGGAACTCGTTGCCGGAGAATGTAGTCACAGCAGCTGGCCTTACGGAATTTAAAGGGGGTTTGGACAGATTCCTGTGGGAAAAGTCCATTGAACATTATTAATTTTTTTTTTTTTTTTGGGGGGGGGGGGGGGGGGTTGCCGGGCTCTTGAAGCCTGGATTGGCCACTGTCGGAGACAGGATGCTGGGCTTGATGAACCCTTGTTCTTTTCCCAGTATGGCGGTGCTTATGTACTTATGCTTATGAGATCCGGTGCTCCCCTGCTTGTCGGTGTAGTACATCGCAACCGGATTGTCTGTTTGAATCGAGATAATTTGGTTGGACAGCCGATCTCTGAAAGCCTTCTGAGTGTTCCAGATCACTTGTAGCTCCAGGAGGTTGACCTGAAGTCCTGTTTCCTGGAAGGACCAGGCTCCCTGAGTATGAAGCCCATCTACATGAGCTCCCTACCCCAGGAGGAATGCATCCGTCATCAGCACTTTTTGTGGCTGAGGAATTTGGAATGATCATCTCATGGTCAAACTGGGCCAGATTGTCCACCACTGAAGAGAGTTGTGAAAGTCTGTGGACAGTCGGATGACATCCTCCAGATTCCCCGCAGCTTGGTACCACTGGGAAGCTAGGGTCCATTGAGCTGATCTCATGTGTAGACGTGCCATGGGTATAACAAGAACTGTGGAGGCCATGTGCCACAAGAGTCTTAACACCTGCCGAGCTGTGACCTGCTGAGATGTTCAAACTGTGGACACCAGGATCAGAAGGTTGTCTGCCCGTGTCTCGGGGGGATAGGCTCAAGCCGTCCTCGTGTTCAGCAGTGCTCCAATGATCTCCAATTTCTGAACAGGAGTGAGATGGGACTTGGCGTTATTACAAACCCCAGTAGTTCCAGCACCTGAATAGTCATCCACATGGACTCCTGAGAACCGTCCTCCGAGGTGCTCTTCACTAGGCAATCGTCGAGATAAGGAAACACATGCACTCCCAGACTGTGTAGCAACACTGCGACTACTGCTAGACATTTTGTGAAAACTCTTGGAGCTGACACTAGGCCAAGTGGCAGTACGCGGTATTGAAAGTGCTGAGTTCCCAGCCAAAACCGAAGATACTTCCTGTGAGCTGGAAGTATTGGGATATGAGTGTAAGCTTCCTTCAAGTCCAGAGAGCATTGCCAATCTTTTCCTGAATCAATGGGAGAAGGTGCCCAGGAAAACTATCCTGAACTTTTCTTGAACTAGGAATTTGTTCAGGGCACTTAGGTCTAGGATGGGACGCATCGATGTCCATCACCGATGCTCCTCGGTGCCGATGAGGACGACGTTGAACCCTAACGTCACCTCGAGGTCGGGTCCGGGGCCTGCACAGCAGGAGGCCTCAAGACAGGTGGAGACCCACTCGGTGCCTCACTGCTCCCAGCAGCCATTACCTCTGCTCCTGACGTCAATGCGTCCCTCGATGTCGATGTCGCCGACCTCGGTACTGATGCCGATGTCGACGTTGAAGCACCGGACCAAGCCCCAAAAAGATTCTCGCATTGGACTTCTCGAGCTAGTTGGGTCTGTTTCTTCATGCAAACACACAGAGCACAACGAGCTGGGCTATGGTCGGGCCCAAGGCACTGGATACTCCAAGAATGGGTATCTGTACCTGAGATGGTCCAGTTGCACCGAGTACAACGTTTGAAGCCGCTGGGTGTCTTCGATGACATGGAAGGAAAAACTGCCCCAGTCAAAGTAACATTATGCCAAAGTAAAAAGGGCACAAAAAAAGGTAGAAACCTGGCCACATTGAAAAGAAAGAAAACTTAAAATAGGGGACAAAAAAGAACTGAGGAAATAAAGGAAAACGCTTTTTTTACTTTTTTTTTTTTTTAACAAAATAAAGAAAAGAGAGAAACACATGATCAAAAGTCGCTAAAAAAAGAAGGCTCTTTATCCCGGGCAAAAACGAGGCGCACAGGACGAACCTGCCGCACCTCATCGCAGAAAAAAAGAAACTCAGGTATGCGCTCGCACAGCGGGCGGGAAGTCAGTCCGTGCACGCACGCCAGAAGGCTCTAGCAAAGTTTTTGTTTTTGCTATGGCAAATGCCGGTTCCCAGGCCGACGCGGATGTTGACCCACCTGTGAGAACAGTTCTGCCTGCTTGTCGTTGGAGAACCAGGAATGTGCGTGGCGCTGCCCGATTACCATTGGATAAGCACTGGTGCTATAAAAATAGAAAATATTTTTGTAGTACTGGAAATGGCACATGCTGGGGGTGGGAACTACCACTGGGCTCCTATCGTTGCATGCTAACCCTTTAGTAAAAGAGCCCCTTAACTTGCATAGCTTTAGAAACTTGCACAAAAGCATTAAGGGGGTCTTTTACTAAAGATTAGCTTGAGTTAGGGCCCATTTTATTCCCAGTAACCTAAAAACCCTGGGGGGGTCTTTTACTAAAGCTTAGCACAAGTTTTATCTGCAGCAGGGCCCATTTTATTCCTATGGACCCTACTGCAGATAACTCGAGCTAATCTTTAGTAAAAGACCCCCTTAAAGACTTAAAAAAAAAAGAGACTATACTATTCTGTTTTGTTGCACATGAGAGAACAGGAACACCAAAAAACATCATAAGAACACAGAGAAATCAATTTCTTGAATTAGTCCATAGCATGCTACTGTGTTAAATTTAAAAATATGTGTTCAGTTTGTAAGAGGAGTTGGTCGAGGTTACCTCGTCTCTAGGAAGGATGTGGCATGCTTATTACAAAGAAATTGTAATCATCAAAAGTGTGGTTTTTCTCTACTGAATGCTGTACCAATGGTTTCTCTAAAACCTTTCACTTTAAAGCACTTTTGTGTTCCAAAATATGTTTATTGAATTGGCGAATCATTTTCCCAATATATACTAGTTCACATGGGCATATTATAGCATAAAATCTAATAATAAATGCACTCTGCCCAAGTGTTAGATTAGGCAATGGGACCAACCAATTATCAAATCTAGATCAATTGTAAAAAATAGCCTCAAGAGCCCAGGGATCCTATTTATAGGACTCCACTGTAGTGGCTATCATCATTGGCTCCTCCCTCCTCCGAAACAAACCACAGACATAAAAAAAAACTCCCTTTTACTCTCAATCATAGGTAGAAAAAGATTCTGTGGCCAAAAAACGGATAGGGGGATATCTTAAATTTATCAATATGTCGCTCCCAGTGCACAAATCCAACACCCTACTATACAAAGGATGTGAAAAACAATTTCAAATCCCATCAGAGGAGCTCACTCATTCAAAATGCACATCCAAAAAATATATGTCACACTTAACTAACGTATATCAATTTTAGGAACCCCCAAGATGATCTCATGTTTAAAGTCTTTTCACTTAGCTTTAGATCCTGGTTATGAAGATCCTACAAATGATCCGAAGTCTTGGCTTTCACAGGAAGCACTGCTCCCTCTAGGTTTCCTTCCTATATGTGAACCATTCAGTGCAGCATACTCAGGGGAGCTCCCCATCAACCGTTGATATCACCAACGTTTCAATTTATATGGGTATTCCACTTGTTACTCGCAATGGTTTTTCAATTACTCGACAGCAAGGGACCCGTCTGTTTCGCTACTTCATCAGGAGAAAATATAACAGTGCCAAGAACCTGTTTCTCGTATCAATCCAATGCGAATGACTGGCTCAAAATGGCGGACATTTATATAGGACGCCTACAGAGTGACTCCTCCTCCAAGCAATCCTCACACAGCCAATCAAACAGAACCAGGACACAATGGGAAAAAAATATTTCTCAAACTAGCATCAGACAACTAATGAACTTTAATGGAAGGCTTCCCATTCCATAGGTCCATTAAGCCCCTTCGGTCAAACAGTTTGCAGATAACATATCCATTTTTGTTCCTTTTGATGAAGAACCCGTGAGATGTCACCTCTTCTCCCATTATCCTTCAGCTGTTCAATGATCACACATCGCAGTTCTTCAAATGTATGTTTCTTCTCATCACAATGTTTAGCTAAAGGCATATGTAATTGCATATTTATGTTTCAATAATCTTGTTTTAAACATCCGCTTAGTCTGACCTATATAGCGCAAATTACATGGACACATGATCATATAAATGACTGCCTTAGATGTACAAAAAGTATTATTTCGCAAAAAAATCCATCTTCTTTTAATAGGATCCCAAACTTTATCCGTTTCTTCCATCACACCACACATCACACATTTCCCACATTTCTTATGTCCTATAATTTCCAATTGTGTATGCTCTATGTTCTTGTAGATGTCAGAATGGCATAAGACATCAGAAAGATTAGCTCCTCTAGAATAGGAAACTCTGCATCTCTGTTGAGCAAACATCTCATGTGCAGACAATATTTTCCAGTTTTTTCGAACAATATTAGCTATCCTCGGAGACAAGGAAGTGTATTGTAAAATACAAGGTGTTTGCCGTTTTTCTTCTGTATGGCTATATTGTCCAGGTTCCAATAAATGTTCACGATGATTAAATAGCGCTCTCTTGTAAGCATGTTTAATGATCTTAGTGGGATATCATCGATCTGGTAATTTATCTTTCAATCAAACCTATAAAGCTGTATGTCTCTGTTGATCACCCCACCCCTCACCTATCCACACCCATCCTGTTAGAATATCAATGATATGCTTTGATGTCCCCATGCATACCTCCGACCCACCCCCATCCTCCCACCCTGTCAGACTGTCATAGTAATGCTTGAATGTTTTCACTTATATACACTGTCAGCTAGCACATTTGCTTATTTCCAATCTGACGAAGAAGGGCAACTTTCGAAAGCTAATCAAGAAATGTATTAAGTTATGTCCAATAAAAAAGGTATAATCTTATTTTCTTTTCCATGTTTTATTTTGTTTGATTTCTATTGATAATCAAATCGCTGAAGCTTTATATTTTTGTGAGGTATCACAGATGCGCCTATATTGCAAAAATTGAGCAAAGGGGAGGTTATTTTTGATATGAGCTGGATGCATACTATCATAGGATAATAAAGAATTACGATCAGTAGGTTTAGTGAAAATGTCCATTTCAAATCCATTTTCACCTTTCGTAATCTTTACATCCAAAAAACTGATTTCAGTATGATGTACTGTATGCTGAAATTTAATGGTAGGATGGCACATGTTCAAATCCAGCATAAATTGATTTAATGTTTCTTCGGTAGCTTCCCATATGACAAAAATATCATCAATAAAACACCACCAACATCTAGCAAATTGGAACTGTGGCAGCTTATAGATCTGTTCACCTTCTAAATTGGCCATAAATAAATTGGCCACTTTCGGGGCAAAAGCTGCTCCCTTGGCAATACCTGTAAGTTGTAAATATAATTCACCATTGAACAAAAAATAATTGTTCAAAAGGGCTAATCTTAGTAGTTTCAAAATGAAATCATAAGTACATAAGTACATAAGTACATAAGTAGTGCCATACTGGGAAAGACCAAAGGTCCATCTAGCCCAGCATCCTGTCACCGACAGTGGCCAATCCAGGTCAAGGGCACCTGGCACGCTCCCCAAACGTTGAGGAATTTTTCCAGTCCATTTAATAGCGGTCTATGGACTTGTCCTTTAGGAATCTATCTAACCCCTTTTTAAACTCCGTCAAGCTAACCGCCCGTACCATGTTCTCCGGCAATGAATTCCAGAGTCTAATTACACGTTGGGTGAAGAAAAATTTTCTCCGATTCGTTTTAAATTTACCACACTGTAGCTTCAACTCATGCCCTCTAGTCCTAGTATTTTTGGATAGCGTGAACAGTCGCTTCACATCCACCCGATCCATTCCACTCATTATTTTATACACTTCTATCATATCTCCCCTCAGCCGTCTCTTCTCCAAGCTGAAAAGCCCTAGCCTTCTCAGCCTCTCTTCATAGGAAAGTCGTCCCATCCCCACTATCATTTTCGTCGCCCTTCGCTGTACCTTTTCCAATTCTACTATATCTTTTTTGAGATACGGAGACCAGTACTGAACACAATACTCCAGGTGCGGTCGCACCATGGAGCGATACAACGGCATTATAACATCCGCACACCTGGACTCCATACCCTTCTTAATAACACCCAACATTCTATTCGCTTTCCTAGCCGCAGCAGCACACTGAGCAGAAGGTTTCAGCGTATCATCGACGACGACACCCAGATCCCTTTCTTGATCCGTAACTCCTAACGCGGAACCTTGCAAGACGTAGCTATAATTCGGGTTCCTCTTACCCACATGCATCACTTTGCACTTGTCAACATTGAACTTCATCTGCCACTTGCACGCCCATTCTCCCAGTCTCGCAAGGTCCTCCTGTAATCGTTCACATTCCTCCTGCGACTTGACGACCCTGAATAATTTTGTGTCATCGGCGAAATCAGTTGGGACAGTCACTGGTTTAGGACGTTTTTCCAACATCTGTTCTAAAACCATAAGAACTTCCTGTTGGGGAATAGCTGTATATAGGGATTGCACATCTAGAGTGACCAATAATCCAACAGATGTTTCCAAACCCTCTAATTTCTGAAGATAGTGGGTAGTGTCTTTAATGTAAGAAGTAGTCTCTAACACCAAAGGGACTAAAAACCCATCTACATATTTACATGTTCTTTCCAGTAACGAATCTTGTGCTGACACGATAGGTCTTCCCGGAAGTGCAATTGAACTTTTATGAATTTTGGGTAACAAATAAAATATAGGTATTTTTGCTTTATCATGATTTAAATAGGACATCTCATTCTTAGTGAGAAAGCCCTGCTGTAAAGCTTCGGTAGTCATATCCATCAGTCTTTCTAAAAGCTCATCAGTGGGATCTATATGGATATTATGATAAGTAGTTTCATCTCTCAATTGCCTATAGGCTTCCTGTAAATAATCATCTTTTTGAAGGATCACCACTGCTCCATCTTTATCAGCACGACGAATGATAATTTCAGTGTCACTAGCAAGAGTATGTATAGCTTGCCTCTTTTCAGCCGAAATATTGTGCTTAATAAACATTTGTTGCTGCTCCAAATTTTCTAGATCTTTTAACACATGTTTATAAAAGGTGTCTATCACTGGGTCCATAGGACCGGGAGGGGACCACTTGCTCTTTTGGTAAATCTTGGAGAAACCTTTACGTTGCGTCTCTCCATTCCCAAAATACACCTGTAGCTGAAGGGATCTAATAAATTTTGCCAAATCCACTCGAGTTTGAAACAGGTCATGCAACTTAGAGGGAACAAAGGATACACCTTTACTCAACACATCTAGCTGTGCTGTGGAGAAGCTTTTGCTTGTAAGATTAATTACAGGGAGTCCTCTCTCCTGCGTTGTTTCCCTCGCAATCTGGATTGTTCGAGCGTCACAGTCGCTCTCCCTCGATTTCTTCAAGCCCCTCTTCCTCGATCTCTTGTTCGCATATATGTCGCCCCCGACTTAGGGTCATCCTCCCCACTAGATGTACTTGAGGATAATTCACCCCGGGGCCTCTCAATATCACCCGTTTGTTGTCCATCACTTGTCTTCATCCAAATATAGATGAACCCATCAGAATAGTCTTTCTTATCTCTCATTAAGTTTTTGTATTTTACAGCTTGTAAATCCTTGTTGAATTTGTCTAATTTGTTATTGAAGTCTTCCAAAGATCTCTCCATCTCATCTTTAGAGAAAATTACTTTCTTCTTTTCTTCCAACAATGGTCTCTCATTATTAATCTTAGTTTGTAATGTTTGAATCAAAAGTAACATGAGATCTAATGAACATTGGTTTAAATACTGTTCTAACTATTCACGAATAATTCATCCTCAGGAAATAATTTAGGGCCCCGTTGCATCCGTAGTCCCCTTGGTATTATTTCCAATTTACAATACTCTACCAAGGTGGCACTATGTAACATAGGGGAGTTTTTTTATGTCTGTGGTTTGTTTCGGAGGAGGGAGGGGCCAATGATGATAGCCACTACAGTGGAGTCCTATATATAGGATCCCTGGGCTCTTGAGGCTATTTTTTACAATTGATCTAGATTTGATAATTGGTTGGTCCCATTGCCTAATCTAACACTTGGGCAGAGTGCATTTATTATTAGATTTTCTGCGATATTTTTCACTCTGAGGAGTTGTGTGAATTTTTTGCATATTATAGCATAGACAACACCCCAGCTTTTGCAATTGGTGAATTTCCTGAGTATGAATTATTCTCCTGTTATAGGGTGAATAAAGGTCTTTATCTGAATATTCACCTTACATACCAAACATGAACCACACTTGTAGTGACCTGATGGTCTGGGACTTGGTTGCTGCTTTGGTCCAGGAAGGTCAGAGTGCACCAAAATATCCTTTAGGTTCTTCCGCGATCATAAGATCTTTGTTCTGAAAATGGTTGATACCTTGAATGATGTGCTAGTGTCTGCGTAAGATCTTAATAATGTCTTTAGAGACATGGGTGAAGGGGAGTGGACAAACAATTTTGCTGTTTGGTGTTCTTACTTTAGGTTTCAGTAGTGTGTCTCTCTCTTTGTTGGCTGCTTTTGCAAAGCCTTTGGTAACTGCATTGAGGGGATAGCCTTTGGACTGAAATCTTCTGCTTGTTCTTGAAAGTGTAGCCCCTCTTCAAAGTACTCAAACTAGAATAAGGGCTCATTTACTTCTATCACCGTGCTGTTCAAGTATCTCCTGGAGGCACACCTAGCCATGTGGATTTTCTGGATTACCACAATGAACATATGTATATATGTATAAAACATGGCTGATATTCAGCCCGTGGGAGGCAGACCGACTAAGTCCTGCAGTCGGCGCTGAGTCTGGATATTCAATGCCAGGCCATTGAATACCCTGGGCTTTTTTTTTTTTTGGCTACTATAAACTTAACCAGCTAAGTTAATATTCAGCCTGCTATTTATGCGATCCAATACAGCCACTTAACTTAGCTGGTGAAGTACTGTATATTCGTGGCCAGCATGCTATATCATGCAATATAGCTGGTTGGCCTCTACATGCTGACCGTGAATACTCAGTGGGAGATAGGCTTCTATGCCCCACTGAATATTAATAGATAGCTGGTTAAGTGCTATTTAACCAGACAGGAGATGTTCCTGGTAATGTGCCCCAGAAGTCTCAACATCTGCCGAGCCGTGACCTGCTGAGACGCTCGAACCATGGACACCAGGAACAGAAGATTGTCCGCCCTTGCCTCGGGAAGATAAGCTCGAACTGTCTGAGTGTTCAGCAGAGCTCCAATGAATTCCAATTTTTGGACTGGGGTGAGAGGGGACTTGGGATACTTTATGACGAACCCCAGTAGCTCTAGCACCCAAATAGTCATTCGCATGGACTCCAGAGCACCCTCCTCCGAGGTGCTCTTCACCAGCCAATCATCGAGATAAGGAAACACATGCACTCCCAGTCTGCGTAGTGATGCTGCGACTACAGCTAAGCATTTTGTAAACACTCTGGGTACAGACGCCAGGCCAAAAGGCAGTACCCGGTACTGAAAGTGCTGTGTTCCCAGCTGAAATCGAAGATACTTCCTGTGAGCTGGACGTATTTAAATGTTTGTGTAAGCATCCTTTAAGTCCAGAGATCATAGCCAATCGTTTTCCTGAATCATGGAAAGAAGGGTGCCTAGGGAAACCATCCTGAACTTTTCTCGGATAAGAAATTTGTTCAGGGCCCTTAGGTCTAGGATGGGACGCACCCCCCCCCCCCCCTGTTTTCTTTTGCACAAAGAAGTACCTGGAATAGAATCCCAGCCCTTCTTCCCCTGGTGGAATGGGTTCGACCGCTTGGGCCTGAAGAAAGGGCGGAGAGTTCCTCTGCGAGTACCTGCTTATGCTGGGAGCTGTAGGACTGAGCTCCCGATGGGCAATTTGGATGCTTGGATTCCAGATTGAGTGTGTATCCTAACCGGACAATTTGAAGAACCCACCGGTCGGAGGTTATAAGAGGCCAGTAAAAAGCCCATCCCTTGCTTTTGCTGGGGAGCCGCAGTGGCCTTACGCGCATGCTGTTGACGAGAACGAGCGCGCTGGGACTGAGCCTGGGCAGGCTTCCGAGAAGCAGGAGTGTACCTACACCTAGCATAGGAATAGGGAGCACTCCTCTTCCCTCCAAAAAAACCTCCTAGATGAGGAGGTGGTAGCAGAAGACGCCCGTTGGGAGAGAGAATCCATAGCATCATTGTGCTTCTTGATCTGGTCAACTAGATCCTCTACTTTCTCACCAAAAAGGTTATCCCCCTGGCAAAGGAACATCCGCCATCCACTGCTGGACTGAATGACACGCAGCCATAAGAGTCTGCGCATCACTATACCTTGGGCAGCGATCCTGGATGCTACATGAAAAGTGCCAAATGTACCCATGGCCAGGAATTTTCGACATGCCTTCTGCTGCCTGACCACCTGGCGAAAAGGCTCGGCCTGCTCCGGAGGGAGTGCATCAACCAAGCTGGACAGTTGCCTCACCAAGTTCCGCAAGTGGACGCTCGTGAAAAGCTGGTATGTCTGGATCTTGGCAGCAAGCATAGCGTCCTGATACATCTTCCTCCCAAAAGAGTCCAAGGTTCTACATTCTCTGCCTGGGGGTGCCAAGGCATAGTCCCTAGAGCTCTTGGCTCTTTTGAGAGCGGAGTCCACCACCATGGAATTGTGAGGTAGCTGAGACCTCATCAATCCAGGTTCACCGTGGATCAGATATTGGGATTCAGCTCTTTTCGGGATCACGGGATTAGACAGAGGGAATGACCAGTTTCGCATAAGGACTTCCTTCAGTACATTATGCAAAGGAGCCATTGCACCCTCTCCAGGACTTCGAGCATCTCAGCCGCAGCCATTTCCCAGACAAAGGAGGTAAAGGATAGACTCTCTGGTGGAGAAAGTCTCCTTTCTGGTGGAGGGGAAGGTTCAGAAGGAATCCCATAGGACTCGTCAGAAGAAAAGTACCTGGGATCTTTCTCTTCCTCCCACAAACACTCATCTTCAGTATCGGACAAGACATCCCTCAGAGCAGTCCGAAACTGAGCCTGTCTTGACGCCGAGGAGCGACGTCCTTGATGGCGGTGCCGAGAAGTTGACGCCTGCCTGGACTGCAGTAAAACTTCTTCCATCGACGTCGAAGGGGAGTCGACCTGGGTGGCAGCCGACACTGATGCCGCAGGTGGCACCTAGGTCGGGGACCTCACCACAGGCCAGACAGTACGGAAGGCGCAAGCCCCCCGACACCGAAGCAGACTGGCGCAGCAATCCTTCCAGAAGCTCTGGAAGCAGGACCCTGATGCGCTTATCAAGAGCTGCCGTCAGACAAGTCTGCAGGGTCGGTAAAGGAGCCGGTGGCAGAATCTGTCGAAGCTCGGGAGCAGGCAGTGGCGTAGCTAGGGTAGTCGACACCCGGGGCCGGTCATTTTTTTAACACCCCCCCCCCCCCCCCCAAATCCAGTACTAGGCATACCGAGAATACAAAACACTCAGGACCTATAGAGCAATTCTACCATACCATAAACAGTAATTTGTATGAGTCACACAAGGAAAAGGAAAGCATCTTAAACATTACAGTGAGCACTAGAACATCAATTCACCTATTGTAAAACGAAAACAGACAGATTAGTACAGATCATCAATCCTGCACAGTCAATGCCAACCGAAAGCCATGTCTTTTTCACAAACACAGATACATCCTAATCCACTATAGAATAAGTAATCATAAACTTTCTATTTAGACAAAAATTAAACTGAACCCCCGATGCCAGACTCTGCATACAATGCAACACCACAGAAACAGAAAATGTCCCCTAGTACTGTGCAAAATATAAAGACAGCAGATGTAAATTTGAAAAAACTAACAAATACCAATCACCACTTTACAAATTAACAAACAGAAATAAAACAAATACAGAAAATAAAATAATACCATTTAATTGGACTAATACATTTGGCTTCCAGAGGCCAAAATCTCCTTCCTCAGGTCAATACAGTATAGTACTGTTACAGTATCCTATCCTGACCTGAGGAAGGGGGTTTTCTTCTCTGAAAGTTAAGTCGAAATGTATTAAAATTAGTCCAATAAAAAGATTACCTTATTTACATGTTCTATTTATAAACATTTATTAACACAGCTACAATACTATATCCTAAAGCAAAAAAAATAAAAAAAAATATTTTATTTACAGTTTGTTGTCTCTGGTTTCTGCTTTCCTCATCTTCTTTTCACTGTCTTCCTTCCATCCAGCATCTGTCTTCGCTCTCTGCCATCCAGTGTTTGCCCTCTCTGTCTCTTCCATCCACTGTCTGCCCTCTCTCTCTGCCCCTTCCATCCACCATCTGCCCCAGGCTGCCCTCTTTCTCTCTCCCCCTTCCACCTACCATCTGCCCTTTCTCTCTGCCCCTTCAATCCGTCTGCCCTCCCTCTCCCATCCATCCAGGGTCTGCCCTCCCTCACACTTCCCACTTCCATCCAGGGTCTGTCCCCTCTCTCTCTCTGCCCGCTCTTTTCAGCCCCCTTCATCCACCACATGCCTTGCATCCCCCTTTTTCAGCCCCAGACCCATTCTCCCACCTGCCCCAGGCATGGATCCATTTTCCCTCCTGCCCCCTTGTCAGACCCCAGTTACAGCTTCAGACCCCTTCTCCCCTCTGAGCACACCTCTCCCCAGTCCCCTCTAAGCTCCGCCACCCTCCCCAATCCCCTTCTCCCCTGAGCACCCCTCTAAGCTCCCCCACCCTCCCGAATCCCCTTCTCCCCTCTGAGCACCCAGTGACCCATCTAAGCTCCCCCACCCTCCCCAATCCCCTGCTCCCCTAAGCACCCCTCTAAGCTCACCCACCCTCCTCAATCCCCTTCTCCCCTGAGCACCCCTCTACGCTCTCCCACCCTCCCCAATCCCCTTCTCCCCTAAGCACCCCTCTAAGCTCCCCCACCCTCCCCAATCCCCTGCTCCCCTAAGCACCCCTCTAGGCTCACTCACCCTCCCCAATCCCCTTCTCCCCTGAGCACCCCTCTAGGCTCACTCACCCTCCCCAATCCCCTTCTCCTCTAAGCACCCCTCTAGGCTCACTCACCCTCCCCAATCCCCTTCTCCTCTGAGCACCCATCTAGGATCTCCCACCCTCCCCAATCCCCTTCTCCCCTCTGAGCTTCCCCCTCCCCCAAGCCGGTCCCGTCCTGTGCCCCCTCCGTTGAGAGCTGACAGCTCTCGTCTCCTGCCGCTACCTTGCTTTTTTTTTTTTTTTTTTTAATCCATTGCACCGACGCAGGCAGCGCTTCCCGTCTGCCCTGTGAAGGAGAAAATCGCGTCGCTGGCGTCGGGCCTTCCCTCGTTGTGTCCCGCCCTAGAGGAAATAGGAAGTTCCCTCAGAAGAGGGCGGGACACAACGAGGGAAGGCCTGACGCCAGCGACGCGATTTTCTCCTTCACAGGGCAGACGGGAAGCGCTGCCTGCGTCGGTGCAATGGATTAAAAAAAAAAAAGAAGCAGGGTAGCGGCAGGAGACGAGAGCTGTCGGCTCTCCAGGGAGCACCCCCCCCACCCGCCGACACCCGGGGCAGACCGCCCCGCCCTTGCTACGCCACTGGGAGCAGGTACCAGGCTGCCAGAAGACCGACGCATCGGCACCTCCTGAATAGAGGGGGAGTGATCCTCTTGGCACCGACGCTTCTCGGGTGCCGATTCCCTTAACACCCCGGAGCTCCCGGCACCGTGTGTTGAAGGAGAACGATGACGGTGCTTCTTTGCCTAAGTTTGATGCCCGTCATCGAGACTCAGTACCGATGAGGAGGACGCGGAATCTTCACTCCTCCTCGGGGCCGGGTCCAATGAAGGTCGGTCCCGGGGGGCCTGCATAACAGGAGCAAGGTTGCCAGGTGGAAAATTTTTTTCCCACCCAAACCAGCCTAAATCCAGCCCCAAACCCGCCCAAACTCAAACCCCGCCCCCGACACCCCACCCCCGCGTCATCACCCCCGTCCCGCCGTCATCGGCCCTGCCTCCCACGTCATCGGCCCATCGGCCCCGCCCAAAACGTCACTAACCCCGCCCCCCGCAGCCGAAAAAACCGCCCAAAAAACAAAAAAGAAGCCCAAAATACCGCAACCCGCCGCGGGCAAAAATTTCCCGCGGCGGATCGCGGAAAACCGCCCAATTGGGCGGTAAAACAGCCCACCTGGCAACACTGAACAGGAGGCCTTGAGGCAGGTGGGGACCCACTCGATGCCTCACTGCTCCCAGTGCGAATTGGTCTTTTAGCAACCATTACCTCCGCTCCCGACATTGATGCTTCCCTCGATGTTGATGTCGATGCCGCTGACCTCAGTACCGATGTCGAAGGACAGGACCGAGCCCCAAAGAGCTTTTCTCGTTGGGCTTCTCGAGACACTTGAGTCCGTTTCTTCATATGAAGACACAGACTGCAAGCAGCCGCTGGTCGGGCCCAAGGCACTGGATACACCAGGCGTGGGTATCGGTACCTGAGATGGTCCAGTTGCACCGAGTACAATGTTTGAAGCTGCTGGGTGTCTTCGATGACATGGAAGGAAAAACAGCTTCGGCGAAATCGAAAGACGCGGCTGTGCCTGATAAAAGAAAAAAGGGCACAAATATAAGAGAATAACCTGACCGCACGGCGTTAAAACCGGCCGTGATGAAAAATAAAAGAAACTTGAAAGGGGCCAAAACTAAAAGTACACTATGGGAACTTGTTTTGCTTTGTTTTTTTTAAATGATAATAAAATAAAAAATGAGGTGAAAAAAGCAAAAACTCGAAGACTCTTTCCTGGGCCTGAGAGGAGCGCAGAAAAAAACTACCGCACCTCAACACGTAGAAAAGAAAACTGAGGAAACGCGCTCATGCAACAGGTGGGTAATCAGTCCGCCCAGGCTGGCAAAACTTTTTTATATTTTGCTTACAAAATGCCGATTCCTGGGCCGACAAGGACGTTGACCCACATGTGAGAACAAGCAGCCTGCTTGTCCTCGGAGAAATGCCCATTTCCCAGCCTATAACCACTCCCCTTTTTGCCTGCGTGCGTTAGAGGTTTGGCACACATCATTACAGAACACACTTAGCAAGTGGTGCACCTAAATTCTAATCAGTGCCAATTAGTGTTCATTATTGCTTCTTAAATGCTAATATCAGAACTCATTAGCTTGTTAAGCCAATTAAGTAACATGCAGTGTTATAGAATCCATGCCATTTTCGGTGATTAAATCTAAGCACGCTATATAGAATCCGGGGATAAGCAGCAATCAACAGCAAAACCTTACTATACTGAGATTAAGGAACTAAAATATCTGATATCACTGAACAGAGTATAGGTCAAGTCTACTTTATTATCTCCAGTAAACCTTTCTACTTTTATCTACTACTACTACTTAGCATTTCTATAGCGCTACAAGGGTTACGCAGCACTGTACAAGTTAAAACATGGGGAAGGACAGTCCCTGCTCAAGAGAGCTTACAATCTAAAGGTAACAAGCTATGTAGTCAGTGTAGGTATCATGAATGGGGAAGGTGGTTAGGCGCCAAAAGCAAGGGAGAAGAGATGGGCTTTGAGTAAAGACTTGAAGATGGGCAGGGAGGGCGCATGGCGTATGGGCTCGGGGAGTCTGTTCCAGGCATAAGGTGATGCGAGGCAGAAGGGGCGGAGTCTGGAGTTAGCGGTGGTATCTAACCAGGCATTGTTTTTGATTGATCCTTCCCTATCTTCTTTCATTTGGACATTTTGCACTAGGGGAATATCTTCTTCTTTTTTTTTTTATTTTGTTTGTTTTACTTCCATTTTAACGTCAAAGGTTGGAGCCTAATTGACACCTAACTTTTGGTGCACTATTAAATTAAATGTACCAAGGAATTAATTCATACTTGGGGATAGCTAGAGCACTCACTAAAGTTTCTAATTTTATATATATATATATATATATATATATATATATACAGTGCAATCCGCTTAAGTGCAAGGGCCTGGGACCGAAGAAATAGATGCAGTTAACAGGAGCGTGCGCTTAACCGTTGTGAGCCAAAGAAGCTTGACATCTGATAAACATATGAATAGTACTGTTTATTAAATGTACACACGATACAGTCTCTGTTATTTGGCTTTCTTAAAATAGTCAGTGATAGTCCTCTGCACACTACGGTGTCTTTGGGTTTCATAGATTAAGTCTGCCAGACGGTAAAATCGTTCATAGCTCTGACACTCAGTGTTCTCCAGGTAGGCCCTAATGGTGCTGAGACCCTCCAGCGCTGTAGCGAAAGTGGCAGGAGGTTGTTGGATCGGTGCCTCGCTGCTCATCTGATCGCTTGCTTCATCGGCGGCCTTTGCCTGCTTGCAGGCGCAGAGCTCGACATCCGTGCTGTCACCGGCTGTCTGTAGACTGCAATCGACAGCTACGTATCGGTGGAACTGCTCTTTGCTAACACCGGCTGGGATGTCAGCAGCTTGTTGATCTGCCGCGCTGGCCATGGCTGCATCAGTTTGGACCCTGCCCGCATCCTTGAAAAAGCGTGCCCGCCTGTAGCATTTGATGATGGTTGCCTGTGTGACCCAATTCCAGGCTTCTTTCTGCAGGTGTAGGGAATCCAACAGGGACAGAGAACGAGCCAGTTCAATGGCACATTTGTTATCACCAGTCTGTCCGTCCATAAGGCCCATCAGACGCCTTAGAAGAAGAGCACGATAATGGGCTTTGAAATTGGCTATGATGCCCTGATCCAATGGTTGGATCAGCGAGGTAGTGTTTGGAGGCAGGAAGACCAGCTTAACATGAGACAGCCTGGCAGGAGCACTGTGAGCAGCAGAATTGTCGCAGAGCAGCAAAATGGGACGCTTCTGTGCCCTCATTCTGGTGTTTAAATCCTTTAGCCACTGCTTCCAAAGGTCCCCAGTCATCCACGAATTGGCATTCGCCCGGTATGACACAGGGAGCCGCTTCACGTTCTTGAAGCAACGGGGCTGTTTGCTCTTCCCGATGACCAGGGGTTCCAGCTTCTCACCCCCATCCATATTGCAGCATAGGAGGATGGTCAGTCGTTCCTTGGACGCTTTGCTTCCCGTAGGTGTGGCCTGCTTGAATGCCAGTGTGCCATCAGGAATGGCCCGCCAGTAGAGGCCGGTTTCATCGGCGTTGAAAATGTCCCGAGGTGCATACTCGTTCAGGATGGAAGGAAGGACCGACACCACCCAATTTTCAGCCCCCGAGTCATCAGCATCCTGCCTCTCACCGTGCTGCTTCTTAAATGTGATATTGTTCCTTCATTTCCACCTTTCCAGCCACCCGACAGTGGCTTTGAAGTCATTTAGCCCAAGACAGCCAGCTAACTGGCCAGCTTTCTCCATGAGCAGCGGACCGCTTACAGGAAACTGTCTGCTCCTGACCTGTGAAAACCACCGAAGGAGAGCCTCCTCAACCTCCTCAGCCTTTCCCGCCCGCTTACGTTTCCGTTGTCGGTTTCTGTTGCTTCGCCAGTCTCCCAGAAGCTGGTGTTCCCGCTTTGAGATTCGCGAAATTTGACTGGGGTTCACGCCATATTCTCGGGCAATAGATGCCTGGCTCTGCCCGTTTTTTAATTTCTTCAGCACTTCTATTCTTTCACACAAGGTTAAAGTCTTTCTTTTGCGTCGCTCCATGGCACACTGTAATCGCCTTTCCTCCGCACCTGTGCCGTCTGTGGACCGTTAACCAACAAGACGTCGCACCCCTTGGTCGCGTGGCAACAGAGCGGGAGGGTCGGCGGGAGCATCCCCGGTGCTCTCGATGGCTCTTTGTAAAATTTCAGCAAAGTGTTGGCCGGGAGCAATACCGCATGTGGCCACCGGAGGGCGCCCGCTATGGAAGTCGGAAAGGGTTCTTTTTTGCTTCCCTGCAGGCAGGCAGCAGTTCCACAGGGTTGGCTAGGAAAGCCGAGTCTCTCCCCTCCAGGGGAGGGGGGGGGGGCACTTTTCCTTCCAACAGGTCGGAGAGGTTTCTCCGGATTACTATGTTGGTGGTGCTCGCCGCCGACCGGGGCGCCTCGACCGAGAAGCCTGCCTGGGCTCAGAGGGACCTGCACGCGGCTAGTCCAGAAAGGCATTGCCCGCCGCCGTCGGAACCAGCTGCGGAGGGCGCTCAGGGGCCGCAGAAAGAATGGCCATGCATGGAAGGCGCCAGCAAGGGGAGAGAAGGTCCAGAGAGCCAGACAGCCCTCGGAGGGCTGTCCCTGGACTCCCTGAGCGGGACCTTCCTGCCCCTGGTGTGTGCCCACCGGGGGGCGCTCCCAAGCAGCACAAATGAGGGCTAGGACCTGCTCTGGGAGGTTGGACTGAAAGCCTGGGATGCCCACTTCAGAGTGGGAGCCCTGACTTTTTGTTTAGACAGTGTGGCGGCAGAGAGGCGTGCCTGCCTGTCTCTGTACTAGACTCTTTGTTTCTCTCTTTCTCTTCCAGTAGGCGAGAGTGATTTTTTTCCTCCTTGTCTGCTTTTCCTCTCTCATGCCCACCGATCGATTTGGCACTTCAGACCCGAACGGGGAGCTCCCTCGTGGGCCGGCTAGTCCGGTGTTCAGGCGATGCGGTTTCTCCCTACCTGTTCGGGTCCTCTGGGGAGGGCTCCCTCTAAAGGTAGCCCGCGGTCTCGGGCGAGGCCGAGGTGTCCAGCAGTCTCTGTGCAGGCGTCCGAGAGCTCTCTGGGAGTGGGGTCTGGGCCCGTCCGCCCTCTCATGCGCCCCTCCCGGGTGAAACGCGTTCCTCTGGCTGCCGGTGACGTGTGTCTCTCTCCGTGGGCGAGGTTCCCTGTCGGGTGAACCCCGTGCGCTGACACCTCCTTCCCGCCGCCAGCTGCGCAGAGGTGCCGGCCTTCTGCCGGGGAGCGGAGGCCGGGCCGCTGCCGTTCCGGCCACCCCCCTTCTCCCGGGGGGGGGGGGGGGTGCATCCGGTCCGGTGCTGCCGCAGCTACCTGGTTGATCCTGCCAGTAGCTGTCTCAAAGATTAAGCCATGCACGTGTAAGTACGCATGGCTGGTACAGTGAAACTGTGAATGGCTCATTAAATCAGTTATGGTTCCTTTGATCGCTCCATCTGTTACTTGGATAACTGTGGTAATTCTAGACCTAATACATGCCGACGAGCGCTGACCTCCCGCGATGCGTGCATTTATCAGACCAAAACTGATCCGGGGGCTCGCCCCCCCCCCCGGCCGCTTTGGTGACTCTAGATAACCTCGGGCCGATCGCACGTCCCCGTGACGGCGACGATCCATTCGGATGTCTGCCCTATCAACTTTTGATGGTACTTTCTGCGCCTACCATGGTGACCACGGGTAACGGGGAATCAGGGTTTGATTCCGGAAAGGGAGCCTAAGAAACGGCTACCACATCCAAGGAAGGCAGTAGGCGCGCAAATTACCCACTCCCGACTCGGGGAGGTAGTGACGAAAAATAACAATACAGGACTCTTTCGAGGCTCTGTAATTGGAATGAGTACACTTTAAATCCTTTAACGAGGATCCATTGGAGGGCAAGTCTGGTGCCAGCAGCCGCGGTAATTCCAGCTCAGTTGGAGACTGCTGGCTGAGGAGGAAGGAGGTGCAGTGAGGAGCTGTGTGAAAAGGCTGGGAGGAAGCACCAGAAGGCCCGAGTGTGAGCCAGGGCAGTGAGGGGGCCTGGGCCTTGGGAGTACCTGAGGACCAGGCTCCTAGGCCTAGTAGGTCTGAACTAGCATGGAGCGGAGCAGGGGGTTCCAGCTCAGAGGGGACCCAAGGGTGGTCCTGTAACGTTGTGAAGAGCCCAGCAGTGAAGAGCAGAGGAGCACTGAGAGGAGCAGTGAGAAGGGGGACGCTGCAGTCGGCAGAACCCTACCAGCTGGTGGAATACCAGGTAAGGGCCAGGAAGGGCCAGGAGGGAACCCCAGGGGGAAAGGCCTGTTCCTAGGACTGGCAGTAGCAAGCAATGGACAGGCGAAGAACCGGGGTGCAGTAAGAGCCAGGGTGAAGAGGCCCCAGAGGGGAGAGTGGAGCAGCCACACCGGGGATCCAGCGGACTAGCCCAAGGGCGAGGCCCGGGGAGGTTTAGCGGAGACCCAGAAGGTGGAGAGGCATGGCTAGCACTGGAGAGTTCAGAGGACATTTGGGATGAGAGTGAAAATGATGACACTGATTGGGAAATGTGGAAGAGAGAAAGAGAGCCAACGGCAGCAGAAGTGTTGCAGGAATTGCAAATGATTAAAAAGTTAGAAACGGAAGAAGCAGTGCTGAGGAAGCGTGTTAAGCTGGGCAATGTAATGGCAAAGCTGACTACAGACAATGACCGTAGAGAAAGACAGCAGAGAGCTGTGCAGGCTTTGGAGAAAAAGTTACATTGGAAAAAAGAACAATTGCATGTTTTAAAATTCAGAGCCAGTAATCCCATGAGAGAGCTGTTTGTCAATCAGGAGAGATGGCAGGCAGAGAAGCAGGGTGGGAGAAGACCAGAGGAAGAGGCTCTAGGGATAGAATTTACAAAGCAGCAAGTAATTAAACAGCAACAAGAACAAGCAGGAGGCAGCAGTAAAATACAAACTTTAATTTTGAGTGGTGTGGACCAAATACCGTGTTTCTCACAGAGTGGGAAAAAGCTGAACAAAATCAAAAAGCGTTCGCTGTATCCAGAAGTAGGCAGCGAGGAAGTGTGTGAAATATGGGAGTTGGAGAGCGAAAAAACGCCGCGGGAAAGTGAGGGGGAGGATCGTGAGGAGCGAGGGTCCGCCCCCAATCCGCAGCAGCATTCAATCGGGGAAGGGGATCGCGAGGCTAGCCTGCAGAGTGGAAGACAGGCTGGCAGAGAGGAGAGAGCAGTGACGTCATCGGGTGGCGGATTGGAGGAGAAGTCGAGGGGAGGAGCTGCAGTCTCGAGACGAGAGCAAGAGGAGAGAGCGGTGACGTCACTGGTGACGTCGGCGGGAGGCGGAACTGCACAGCAACGGGGAGATGCAGCTGGGCAGAGTCAGAAGGAACAGCCCAGAGGCGGAGCCGGGGGCGGAGTTACTGTGCAGCAGCGGCAGCAGCGGAGTCCAGCGAGAAGTGTTGGGAATGGAGAGCTGGGGTGCCTGTGAAGTCAGTGGAGGTGTGCAGGGGACTGAGGAGGTTCACACTGAGGGGCGTGCACCCAACCCTGTGAGTGTGCAGCAGCGGCAGCAGCGGAGTACAGCGAGCAGTGTTGGGACTGGAGTGCTGGGTGCCTGTGAAGTCAGTGGAGGTGTGCAGGGGACTGAGGAGGTCCACACTGAGGGGCGTGCACCCAACCCTGTAAGGAAGATCGCTGCAATTCGGATGGGTGTTGAAGGACCAGGAGTTCAAGGTATTGCTGGGGCTGCAGGGGGGAGGAGGGAGCAGCTGTCAGCAGCCCAGCAAGAGAGAAAAGAGAGAAATGAGGATGATGTTGGGACTATGATGGTCAGGGTGAGGGAAGAGTCTGAAGGGGGAGGGCACCAGGGGGAGGGGGAGGGGCAAGGGACAGGGGGAAAGGACACGGGGTGGGGGCGGGCAGGGGGAGGGCGTACATTTGCACAGGTGTTAAGGAGTGGAAGCAAGGGTGTGGGGGAGAGACGAGGGGGAGGAGGGGGTTTGGGGTGGGGTTTGGGGAGGGGAGAAGAGGGAGGGGGCAGAGGGGGCCCACAAGGGAAAAGGAGAAATGTGGTGCAACTGAGGTGGGTGGGGAAGGGGTCGGCCCCTTCCAGAGGGGAGGTGCTTGGTAAGATCTTCCAGCTGGGTTTTATCCCGGAAGACCTGTTCGCTTGTATCCACCCCGTCAATAGCGCAGAATTTGATGTGAGCTTTTTGACGTATGGAGGGTTGACAGAATTCTGGAAGAGGTATGAGGCAGCAAGGGGCGGGGTGGAATGGGAAGGGTTCCGGGTAATTCCGATCAGCCTTCAGGAAGAGGTCTAAGTCACGCTCTTGGTTTGGAACGAGTCTTTGGAGGTGGCGGACCTCACCTATTGGCTGAGCAGACATGCAGAGGTGGTGAGTCCGCTGAGGAAATTGCCTGATCCCAGCAGGGTGTGGGCGGGGGCCTGGGGGGCAAAGGTGAGGTTGAGGAGGGAGGGGGCGATCCCCAAGCACATCCCGGCTGCAGCCTATATAGGATGAGACAGGGTGCAGTGCTTTTATAAGGGCCAGCCACGCCAATGCTTTAGGTGTGGGTCATTTAGGCACTTAGCGATGAATTGCACTACTCAGACGTGCATGAGGTATGGGGGGCAAGGACATGTGACGGGGGAATGTGATAGAATAAGATGTAACTTGTGTGGGGAATTAGGGCACCCCTATAGTAGATGCCCGAGGAGGGGTCAAGGTGGGGAGGCTAGAGGGGAGGGGGGAGGAGGTAGGGATGTTTGGGGAGAGGATGGGAGAGAGGGTGAGAGGGAGGGGGTAGAAGGAGGGAGAGGAAATGAGGGGGTTGAGGTGGAAGTGGAGCAGGGGGAGGGAGAGAGAGGGGGTGGGCAGAGGGTGCGTGAGAGTCGGGATGGGGGGGAGGGGTGGGAATTGGTGACGGGGAGGAGGAAGAAAGGGGGGAGCAAGAAGGGGGGGGATAAACAGGGACTGGGGGGAGGTAAGCAGCAGGTCAGGGTGCGGGGTGTAGGGGGTTCCAGGGGAGAGGAGGAGAAAGGGCAAGGGCAGGGGGAGGAAGTTGGGGAAGATGGGGTGAGGGATGGGGAGGACCGAGGAATGGAGGTGAGTTGAGAGAGGGAGGTGGAGGAGGACGGGGAGGAGAGAGGAAAGGAGGACGAGATGGAGGTGAGTCGAGAGAGGGAGATTGAGGAGGTGAGTCGAGAGCGGGAGATTGAGGAGGAGGGGAGGGAGGAGGAGGGGAGGGAGGAGGGAGAGGGAGAGGGAGGCGGGGGAAGGGTATGGGAGGGTGGGGGTGAGGAGGGATGGGAAGGGGAGGGGTGGAGAGATGGATGGGTGGCAAAACGGGAAGGGACAGGAAGAGGGAAGGAGGGGCAGAAGAAAAGGAGAACATGAAGATGGGGGATTGTCCTTGGAAGGTAGCTACGTTGAATGTGGCTAGTATTCGATCAGAGAAGGCACGAGTGATGGCGTACGATGGTTTGAGCAAGGAGCCGGTGGACTGTATATTCTTGCAGGAAACAAGGGTGAAGACGGTGAGGGGGATGAATCGGGCGAAGAAAGAATGGAAGTGGGGCCATTCGGTATGGGCGCTAGCGAGGGAGGAATATGGCTGGATGGCTATATTGTTTAAGTCGAGGGAGGTGGAGGTAGAGGGGGTGGTGGAGTTAAGGGGAGGGAGAGGGTTAGTAGTGGATGGGGAGTTGAAGGGTAGGAGGGTGCATTTGATAAATACTTTTGGGCCACAGACCAAACGGGACAGAAAGCGGTTGTTTCAGGAAATCAAACTGTATCTGTACACGGATCGTCAGGTAGTGTGTGTGGGGGATTTTAATACAATAGGGCAGGAGGAGGATAGCGGAGCGAGCACAAGACGGGTGGGGTACGATGGGGAGTTGCTGGAAAGGATTAGGAGGGAGGCGGGGTTTTTGGATTTGGGGGGAGGGGAGGAGAGGAAGTTTACGTTTCAGAGAGGGTCATGCAGGAGCCGCATAGATCGCATCATGGTACGAGAGAGGGAGGGTGGAGGGAAGTTGAGACAAAAAGCAGTGGATTTTTCAGATCATTGCTTTCTCTGGGCGGAGGTGGGGACGGGGATAGGGGGGGAGACGGGCCCGGGGATGTGGAGGATGAAGGTAGGCTGGTTGGAGGAGGAGGAGGGGAGGGCAGAATTTAGGCGGTTTTGGGAGGATCAGCTCTCAGTAAGGGAGGGTTTTGTGTCGTGGGCGGCGTGGTGGGAGGAAATAAAGAAAAGAATTCAAAGGTTTGCCAGACAGAGGGAGGGGTGGGATAGGAGGGAGAAGACGAAATTAGAGGGGGCATTGAGGAGAAGAAGAGATCGGTTGGTGGGGGTGAGGGAGATTCGGAGGAGGTTGAGGAGTTGGATGTTCAGATTAGGAAAGTGAGAGGGGACAGATGGGCTTCGCTGCAGTATGAGCGGGAATGTGGGGCGATGTTGTCACCCAACGTATATGAAGATTTTCAGTTGAAGAGGGAGGCGAGATGGATGGGGGCAGTGCGGAATGCGGCCGGCGGGAGGGAAGTAACGAGGGAAGGGATTCTGAGGGCGGTAGAGGAATACTATGCCAGGTATTTTGATAGGAGGGGGGAGGGAGGGAAGGACAGATGGGGAGCGTATGTACAGGGAATGCCAGGGGGTGTGGGAGGGGAGCAGGGGGAAGAAGAAGAGGAGGAGTGGACAGAGGAGGAGGTTGAGGTGGCAGTGAAGGGGTTGAGGACAAAGAGAGCGCCGGGGCCGGATGGAATTCCGGCCGAATTCTATAAAACGTTTGCGAAAGAGGTGGTTCCGGTCATCAGAGAGGTGGGGAGGGAGGCGGAGGGAGGGGGGAGTTGGCCTAGATCAATGGGGGACGCAGGGTTGGTGCTTCTGAGTAAGGGGAAGGACAGAGAAGATCTCAACAATTGGCGGCCCATTTCCCTCTTGAACGTTGATCGCAAGATAGTGGCCAGCATGCTGGTGCGGCGGTTGACAAAGATAATGGGGAAGGTGTTGAGTCCAGCACAGAAGGGTGGGGTGGGGGGGAGAGGAGTCGTGGAGGCAGCTTTGACGGTAAGAGAGGTGGTGGAAGTAGGGAGAGGGAAGAGAGATGGAGTGGTCAAGATTATCGCGACGGCGACGGCGTATGACCGGATTCAGCGGGATTATGTGTGGGAGGTGATGGGAAAGGTGGGGGTGCCGGGGAGATGGGTGGAGTGGGTTAAGAGGTTATATGAAGGAGCGGTGTGCTTCCCGGTAATTAATGGTTGGAAGGGAGGGAGAGTGGAGGTCTTCACGGGGATCAGACAGGGGTGCCCCCTGAGCCCGGCAGTATATGTGGTGGCAATCGACCCTTTGGTGAGACGGTTGCAGGAGGGGGGTGCAGGTGGTAGGCAGTTGACAGGAGTGGACCTGGGGGGGGGGGGACAGGAAAGGTACGGGTTCTTGCTTACATTGATGATCTGACGGTGATGGTGCAGGGACGAGAAGAGGAGATGTGGGTGGAAGGAGAAGTAGAGAAGTATGTGGCAGCCACAGGGGCAAAAGTAAACTGGGGGAAGTGCCACGCGGTACAGGTGGGAGAAGGGAGGGGATGGGACAGGGAGGAGAGGGGGATGGGATGCCTCAGCCAGAAGGGGAAGTGAAGATTTTGGGGATTCGGTATGGGCAAGAGGGGTATGAGGAACAGAATTGGGAGAGGGTGGTGGCGAAGGCGGGGGAAGTGGCGGAGCGCTGGAAGGGCTGGAAGATCACTTATAGGGAAAGGGTTCGGTTAATTAAGACCTACATGGTGCCAGTGGTGTTGTGGGTGGCTCAGGTGTGCTGGCTGCCCGACCGGATGATGGCAAAGGTGGCAGGGGTGTTTTTCAGGTCCCTGTGGGGGAACCGGTTGAACCCTGTGAGGAGGGAAGTGGTATGTAGGGAGTGGAAGGAA
>NC_044032.1:305401488-305406488 GCF_901765095.1 Microcaecilia unicolor
ATGCTCCTTACCATACTCCTTACATACCCACCCCCCTTACGCTCACACTCCCCTTCCTTTTTCCTTCTTCCTCTGGGTCGTCTCCTACCAGGGATAGGGCATCCACATTCCCCAAACACTTCCCAGGACGATGCTCCACTGTGTACTGGAAGGGTTGCAAGGATAAGTACCAACGCATCAGCCTTCCGTTGTTGTTTTTCATTAAGTTAAGCCACTTCAGAGGAGCATGATCCGTCACCAGCTTGAAGGGTCTCCCTTCTAGATAGACTGTACATTCCTGCACCGCCCATCTTATGGCTAAACACTCCCTCTCTATGGTAGAGTAATGGACCTCATGAGGTAGGAGTTTTCGGCTTAGATACAGAACTGGGTGCTCCGCCCCTTCATGTTCTTGAGACAGCACCGCCCCTAGCCCCCTACCCGAAGCATCGGTTTGCAGGATAAAAGGTTTATTGAAATCTACGGCCCTTAACACGGGTTCCTGGCACAGGGCATTCTGCATCTGCTCTAGGGCCCGCAACTCCTCCTCCCCCCATCTCAGCTGATCGGGATTCTTACCCTTCAACATATCGGTTAAGGGGGTAGCGATTTCCGAAAAGTGTGGGATGAATCGCCTGTAATACCCCACCATACCCAGGAAGCTCCGCAATTGTTTTTTTCGGTTGGGTCTGGGAAATTCTTGGATGCTTTTAACTTTGTTCAACAAAGGACGCACCTCTCCCCGGCCTACGTTATAGCCCAAGTACTTGACCCTATATTGGGCAAAACAACATTTCTTAGGGTTAAGGGTAAGCCCAGCCTCCCGGAAAGCTTGCAGCACTGCCCCTACCCGCTTTAAATGGGTGTTCCAGTCCTCACTGTGGATGACCACATCATCCATATACGCTGCCGCATAGGTCTGATGTGGTCTGAGTACTTGGTCCAGCAAGCGCTGGCAGCTGGCTGCTGCTGAATTGAGGCCGAAAGGCTGCCTTTTAAATTGGTATAAGCCCATGGGAGTACTAAAAGCGGTCTTCGCTTGGGCCTCGTGAGACAGGGGGATTTGCCAGTACCCTTTTGTTAAATCTAGAGTAGTCAGATACTGGGCAGCCCCCAACCTGTCCACTAGCTCCTCTATATATGGAATAGGATAAGCATCCGTTTGGGAGATTGTATTAAGCTGCCGGAAATCAATACAAAATCTCCACTCCCCTTCAGGTTTAGGTACTAACACTACCGGGCTGGACCAAGGACTATGGGACTCCTCAATTACCCCAAAGTCTAACATTTCCTGTACTTGGGTAATGACCTCCCTCCTTTTCATCGGGGAGAGTCTATAGGGTTTTTGCCTTACTATCATACCCGGCTTGGTTACTATATCATGCTCTACTAACTGGGTACTCCCCGGACAGGCTGTCAACACATCCTTAAAGCTCTCTAAGAGCCTTCCTATTTCCTTCCTTTTTTCCTGGGGTAACTGGGGGTTAACTCCGGGCTCCCCATGCTTAAAAATCTCCCTTATCTGAGGCCCTAATTCCTCGCCCCCCTTTTCTTCCTCACAGGTTTGATACCCTACCCTAGCTACCCAAGGTTTCATTAGATTAACGTGAAATGTTTGTACCCTACCCCTCTCATTCGCCACCTCATAGGTGAGGGGACCGAGTCTCCTCCTTACGACCCAGGGTCCTTTCCACCGGGAGGAGAACCTATGGGGATCCTCAGAGATTAAGATCAAGACCCTGTCCCCTGGAGAAAATTCCCTCTCCCGGGTCCCTTTGTCATAATGTCTCTTTTGTTGTTCTTGGCTATGTTCTAGTCGGTCTTGGGCATATTTTTGTATTCTATCTAACCTGCCTCTTAGATCATGTAAATACTCCACCACCGTTTGATCGGTTGTTTCGGGGGGCACCCAGTGCTCCTGTACTATATCTAGCATCCCCCTGGGTCGCCTTCCAAACATTAATTCAAAAGGAGAAACTCCTAAGGAGTCTTGCTTCTTCTCCCGGTAGGCATACAACACGAATGGTAAAAGCTGGTCCCACCCGGTCCTGTCCGCCCCTAGGGCTTTCTTGAGCATACCCTTTAAGGTCCGATTAAAGCGCTCCACCATCCCATTGGTTTGGGGATGGTAAGCCGCCGTGCGTATATGTTTTATTCCAAAGGCCTCCCATACCTGCCTCAATGTTTGGGACATAAAATTGGACCCCCGGTCCGTCAATACTTCTTGGGGAAAACCTACCTCGCAAAAAATTTTTATGAGCTCCCTAGCGATATTCCTCGCCGAAATATTCCTCAAGGGCAGTGCCCATGGATATCGGGTGGCCATATCCATCACCACTAGCACGTAGAGAAACCCTCTCTGTGACCTTGTCACCGGTCCCACGATATCCATGGCCATTCTCCTTCCAGGTTGTTCTACCCTCGGCAGCGGCATTAAAGGGGCTTTTGGAGGGAACCTGTCAGATACCTTTTGACAGTTGGGACAGGATTTACAGTACTTTTCTACCTCCCCATAAATCCCGGGCCAATAAAATCTGGCCAATATTTGGTTTAGGGTAGCTTGGGAGCCCTTATGCCCCCCCCAGGGGATGATCATGGGCCAGCTTTACCACCGGAGAACGGAAAGCCCGGGGAACTACTAGCTGTTTCCCGCCCCCCGAGTTTTCCCAGCTAGGCACCTTCCTATACAATATATCCCCTTCCACCATGAACCCAGGGCCTGCCTGATCTTCCCCCTGTTGAGCTCTTTCCCACGCATACTCCAGAGTAGGGTCATTGGCCTGCTCTCGGTGAAATTGTGGAAACTGTTCCCTCAATTCCGCTGGGGCCACCGGCAAGTAACTTTCCCTCTGTACCCTCTGAAGAGCCTCCCTTCTATCCTTCTGTTCCTTTTTTTTTTACCGGCTTTCCCTTTTCTTTCTCTGCCCGGATCTCCCAGGACCTCGCCCTGAAAAGGAAAAATACCCCCTAAGTCTTCCCCTCCCCCCTCTGCCTCACGGTTAGACTGAGCCCTGGTAGTAACCAACACTTTTCTTTCTCCCATACATTCCATAAACTGGGGCCAATCCCTTCCTAAGATCATCTCATGAGGTAATCTGGGCAGAATAGCCACCGCCAACTTTATGTCCCCCAGGGGTCCCTGTAAGTTGACCCTGTGGAGAGCATAAGGCGTCTTAGCCCCATGAATACATTGTATGGACACTTTCCCTTCATAGATCTCCCTCCCCGGGGGTCTCCTCCTCCGTATTTGTTCCCAGAGCCCTCTAGAGATCATGGACTGATCTGCGCATGAGTCCAACATTGCCGTAATGGGCACCCCCTCCACCTTAACCTGAGTAAGGTACCGGGGCCTACCCCCTTTTTCCACCCGAGAGATCCATCCCTCCCTCCACTGGCAATCCTTTTTTAAATGTCCCGGCTTCCCACATTTGAAGCATACCCGATTCCCAAAAGGGCCAGCCTTTTTACTGGGCCCGGCAACTACTTCGGTCCTCTTACTCCCCGCCGGGGGCTCTGGCTTGCTGAGGGAAACTTTGGGAGGAACCTCTTTCTCCACCACCCGAGTTTTCCCTCCCCCCCAGCCCTGGGGTTCCCCACTGCTGGGCCTCTAGGTAGCACTCCAACCCCGCAGTCACCCCCTCCACCGTTTTACACCCCCTCTTTATTAATTCAGCCCTAATTCCTTCGGGCAGACCCTGAAGGAATTGCTCCACCACCAGCTCCTGCAATACCTCTTGCAGGCTGTGTTGCTCGGGCTCTAGCCATTTTTTCACTAAATCCATTAGTTTATTTGCTACGGCTTTAGGGGGGGGTCCCCTTTTCCCACTTTGTGGCTCTAAACTTACGTCTGTAAGCTTGGGTACTGAGGCCATATCTATCCTTAATAGCTTCTTTCAGTCTGTCATAATTGGCAGCATCTACTGGGGATAAATCCCTAAAGGCTGCCAAAGCCTCCCCGGACAAAGAGGGCACTAACCTCACAGCCCATTGCTCTCTGGGCCACCCCGCCGCCCCAGTCACCCTCTCAAAGGCCGTCAGAAAATCATCCACATTGTCTTGTTCTGACAACTTCCCCCAGTTAAGTGTATGTAGTGATACTGGTCCTACCGCTCCTCCTCCACCGATCCTCTGTCCATTAGTTCCGGCTCCCTCCTCACGGGGAGCGGCCGCCCCGCTCTGAAAAAATTCCTGTAGCATGTGCAGTACGGGTTGCTGTTGATCCCGGGCGGCGGTTAGGGAGTCCTCGACTATTTTGGCTGTCAGCTCCTGTTGTTTTTGAAACTGCAGAGTCATCCATCCGAAGATCTCCTTGGGATCCATCTCCACCCACCGGCAACCGCACCTGGGGAAGAAACAACAGAAAACCACCTCCAAGTGCGATTACCCCTTTTGGATGTTGAAAGTCTTATTTTTTCCTTTAATCCCCCCAAGTTAGGCCCGCTTACCGGAACCCAAGATGGGTCTGCGCCTTTCTCAGCGTTGGCCCTCACGAGGGCTTCCCCTTCCGTCCGGTCACCGTCTCACCTCCAGCGACAGGTCCTGCAGAAATATCCCACCACTGCCACCACTTGTAGAAAGTCTTTTGCTGGTCCCGGCGGTAGAGCCCTGCCCCCACCAGCTAAAAGCTCCTGTTCTTCCTTTTTTTCTTTCTTCAGCAGGCTTTTTTTTTCTACAGCTCACTAGAGCCAGGGCTGTGTAAACACAGGTTAATTTACAGCCAGGCCTTTCTCATACCTCTCACTAGAGCCAGGCTGTTTTAAACACAACCTCAAAATATAGCCAGGCTTTTCAAACCCAGTCCCACAAAATGTAGCCAGGCTTTTCAAACACAGTCTCTCAAAATATAGCCAGGCTTTTCAAACACAGTCTCTGAAAATATAGCCAGGCTTTTCAAACACAGTCCCCAAAATATAGCCAGGCTTTTCAAACCCAGTCTCTCAAAACATAGCCCGGCTTTGCAAACACAGTCCCCAAAATATAGCCAGGCTGTTTTAAACACAGTCTCTCAAAATATAGCCAGG